>NC_091462.1:2370401-2382901 GCF_027789765.1 Dendropsophus ebraccatus
GTAGAGATGTCTCTGCTGCACAGTCTCCTCTTACCAGTTGTTGTAGAGATGTCTCTGCTGCTGCTGCACAGTCTCCTCTTACCAGTTGTTGTAGAGATGTCTCTGCTGCTGCTGCACAGTCTCCTCTTACCAGTTGTTGTAGAGATGTCTCTGCTGCTGCTGCACAGTCTCCTCTTACCAGTTGTTGTAGAGATGTCTCTGCTGCTGCACAGTCTCCTCTTACCAGTTGTTGTAGAGATGTCTCTGCTGCACAGTCTCCTCTTACCAGTTGTTGTAGAGATGTCTCTGCTGCTGCACAGTCTCCTCTTACCAGTTGTTGTAGAGATGTCTCTGCTGCTGCACAGTCTCCTCTTACCAGTTGTTGTGGAGATGTCTCTGCTGCTGCTGCAGTCTCCTCTTACCAGTTGTTGTAGAGATGTCTCTGCTGCTGCACAGTCTCCTCTTACCAGTTGTTGTAGAGATGTCTCTGCTGCTGCTGCACAGTCTCCTCTTACCAGTTGTTGTAGAGATGTCTCTGCTGCACAGTCTCCTCTTACCAGTTGTTGTAGAGATGTCTCTGCTGCTGCACAGTCTCCTCTTACCAGTTGTTGTAGAGATGTCTCTGCTGCACAGTCTCCTCTTACCAGTTGTTGTAGAGATGTCTCTGCTGCACAGTCTCCTCTTACCAGTTGTTGTAGAGATGTCTCTGCTGCTGCTGCACAGTCTCCTCTTACCAGTTGTTGTAGAGATGTCTCTGCTGCTGCTGCACAGTCTCCTCTTACCAGTTGTTGTAGAGATGTCTCTGCTGCACAGTCTCCTCTTACCAGTTGTTGTAGAGATGTCTCTGCTGCACAGTCTCCTCTTACCAGTTGTTGTAGAGATGTCTCTGCTGCACAGTCTCCTCTTACCAGTTGTTGTAGAGATGTCTCTGCTGCTGCTGCACAGTCTCCTCTTACCAGTTGTTGTAGAGATGTCTCTGCTGCACAGTCTCCTCTTACCAGTTGTTGTAGAGATGTCTCTGCTGCTGCTGCACAGTCTCCTCTTACCAGTTGTTGTAGAGATGTCTCTGCTGCTGCACAGTCTCCTCTTACCAGTTGTTGTAGAGATGTCTCTGCTGCACAGTCTCCTCTTACCAGTTGTAGAGATGTCTCTGCTGCTGCACAGTCTCCTCTTACCAGTTGTTGTACAGATGTCTCTGTTGCACAGTCTCCTCTTACCAGTTGTTGTAGAGATGTCTCTGCTGCACAGTCTCCTCTTACCAGTTGTAGAGATGTCTCTGCTGCTGCTGCACAGTCTCCTCTTACCAGTTGTTGTAGAGATGTCTCTGCTGCACAGTCTCCTCTTACCAGTTGTTGTAGAGATGTCTCTGCTGCTGCACAGTCTCCTCTTACCAGTTGTTGTACAGATGTCTCTGTTGCACAGTCTCCTCTTACCAGTTGTTGTAGAGATGTCTCTGCTGCACAGTCTCCTCTTACCAGTTGTTGTAGAGATGTCTCTGCTGCTGCACAGTCTCCTCTTACCAGTTGTTGGAGAGATGTCTCTGCTGCTATATCTCTGTGTGCCAGCACTGACCTGGCCTCTGAGCTGCTGTTACCTGTGATCTCTGAGGTCGGTGACTCTGATGATCTTCTCCCCCACAGTAGAGGTGACTCTTGCTCTTCCTCTCCTGGGCCGCTCCTCATATCAGTCAGTCTCTTTGTAGCACTTGATGGTTTTTGCACTTGGAGACTTTCCCAGTTTTCCCAATTTCTCGGACTGACCTTCATTTCTTACAGTAATAACGGCCGCTCGTTTTACTTAGCTGCATTTTTTCTTGCCATAATACAAATTCTAACAGTCTATTCAGTAGAACAATCGGCCGTGTATCCACCGGACTGCTGCACAACACAACGGAGGGTCCCCACACCATTTATAAGGATAGAAATCCCACTTATTACACCAGACGGGGCCGCACACCCGGGGAGTGACAGGACCGCACACCTGGGGAGTGACAGGGCCGCACACCCGGGGAGTGACAGGGCCGCACACCCGGGGAGTGACAGGACCGCACACCTGGGGAGTGACAGGGCCGCACACCCGGGGAGTGACAGGACCGCACACCCGGGGAGTGACAGGACCGCACACCCGGGGAGTGACAGGACCGCACACCCGGGGAGTGACAGGACCGCACACCTGGGGAGTGACGGGGCCGCACACATGGGGAGTGACGGGGCCGCACACCCGGGGAGTGACGGGGCCGCACACCCGGGGAGTGACGGGGCCGCACACCAGGGGAGTGACGGGGCCGCACACCCGGGGAGTGACGGGGCCGCACTCCAGGGGAGTGACGGGGCCGCACTCCAGGGGAGTGACGGGGCCGCACTCCAGGGGAGTGACGGGGCCGCACACCCGGGGAGTGACGGGGCCGCACACCCGGGGAGTGACGGGGCCGCACACCAGGGGAGTGACGGGGCCGCACACCAGGGGAGTGACGGGGCCGCACACCAGGGGAGTGACGGGGCCGCACACCCGGGGAGTGACGGGGCCGCACACCCGGGGAGTGACGGGGCCGCACACCCGGGGAGTGACGGGGCCGCACACCCGGGGAGTGACGGGGCCGCACACCCGGGGAGTGACGGGGCCGCACACCCGGGGAGTGACGGGGCCGCACACCCGGGGAGTGACGGGGCCGCACACCCGGGGAGTGACGGGGCCGCACACCAGGGGAGTGACGGGGCCGCACACCAGGGGAGTGACGGGGCCGCACACCAGGGGAGTGACGGGGCCGCACACCAGGGGAGTGACGGGACCGCACACCCGGGGAGTGACGGGGCCGCACACCCGGGGAGTGACGGGGCCGCACACCAGGGGAGTGACGGGGCCGCACACCCGGGGAGTGACGGGGCCGCACACCCGGGGAGTGACGGGGCCGCACACCCGGGGAGTGACGGGGCCGCACACCCGGGGAGTGACGGGGCCGCACACCCGGGGAGTGACGGGGCCGCACACCCGGGGAGTGACGGGGCCGCACACCCGGGGAGTGACGGGGCCGCACACCCGGGGAGTGACGGGGCCGCACACCCGGGGAGTGACGGGGCCGCACACCCGGGGAGTGACGGGGCCGCACAGATTGTCAGGTGTTTCACACTTTTTTGTTCAGTATCTAATCCCACATGTGATCATTCAGAATTTTGATGCCTTGAGTGAGAATCTACTATTTTTATAGAGATGAAAATACAGAAAACTCTTTGAATGAGAAGGTGTGTCCAAACTTTTGGTCTGTACTGTGTGTGTGTATATAATGTGTGTGTGTGTGTGTGTGTATGTATGTGTGTGTGTGTGTATATACTGTGTGGATGTGTGTGTATATATATATATATATATATATATATATATTATATATGTAGTGTGTATGTGTGTGTATATATATATATATATGTATATATATAGTGTGTGTGTGTGTGTGTGTGTGTGTATATGTATATATGTGTGTGTATATAATATGTATATATATATGTGTGTGTGTGTATATATATATATATATATATATATATATATATATATATATAGTGTGTGTATGTGTATATATATACACAGTGGTACCTTGGTTTAAGAGTGTTTTGGTATAAGAGCTCACAGTTTTTCAAAATAGTGACTTGGTGTAAGAGCATTGCTTTGGTTTAAGAGCTCCCTGTATTGGGTGGGAGGGGGAGTGGGGGAGGGGCATGGTCTGCATAGCGGGGTCTACAGCCCTGTATTCTGACCCAGGAAGTCTCCCTCACCTTCCAAATCATGGCAGATCCACTTCAGGCTGGGGCTTACATCAGAGGACAGGACTGTGGGGGGGGGGGGTAATCTCTCCATAGCTGTAACCCCTCTCTCCCCAGACAGAGAGAGCTGCATGTATGTGCCCACATCTGTCCTGCTCATTCCTTCCTGCTCCCTGCAGTCTCTCTCCGCCCTTGTGTTTCCCATCTTCTCCATTACTGTACAGTCACTTATAATATCACAGATTCTGCTGTTTCTGAATGTTTGTTTCATCTGTTTTACATGTTATTAAGAATATTAAATCATTGTTTTTGGGGTGTGGAACCAATTGTCTGCATTTCTATGATTTCTTATGGGGAAATTTGCTTTAGTTTAAGAGCAGATTTGGATTACAAGCGCGGCCCCGGAACAAATTGTGCTCGTAATCCAAGACACCACTGTGTGTGTGTGTGTGTGTGTGTGTGTGTGTATATATATATATATAATATAGTGTGTGTGTAATAAGTTGTGGCGGGGCGCAGGTGGTGACTGATCGGCTGCTCTGAGGGTGAAGCTTCTGCTCTTCTCTCACAGCAGCCCTGGGCCCGACCTTCCATCACTCTCTGGATTGTGCCGTCCCTCTGTTGTTCCTCTTGGTAATGTAAGTTTTTCATGCATTTTGGGAAAATTGTGGTAAAAATTTATAAAAAAAAAAAAGAAAGGATAAAAGTCTGCCTTGTCCAATTCCTGCTGGGAGGACAGGAGAAGTGGCCGTCATCTCCAGGAGGAATAACAGAGGGCGCTACAGGAGGGTAACGGGGGGCTCCGGGATCGGTCTCATTATCTGCCCCCTGACAAGCTGGACCCCCCAACAAATCCCGAGGCTGCAGCCGGAGCTTGGAAAGGGTTATACCATCTAGCAGTGTCCAAACTGCGGAGCCGCGCCAATCTCTGCCTCAGATTCTAGAACATTCCAGGCCCCCGGAGAGCATGGCCGCCCGCCAGATCACCCAGACTATTCCTCCAGGACACCGGCCTTACATGGTAGTGTTCTATCACGGAAGTCTCCGGAATGTGCAGGGAGACATGGAAGCTGGTTAACCCATTCATGGCACCAACCCCAGAGCTACCGACCGAACATCTATCTATCTATCTATCTATCTATCTATCTCCTATCTATCTATCTCCTATCTCCTATCTATCTCCTATCTATCTCCTATCTATCTATCTATCTATCTATCTCCTATCTATCTATCTATCTATCTATCTCCTATCTATCTATCTATCTATCTATCTATCTCCTATCTATCTCCTATCTATCTATCTATCTATCTATCTATCTATCTATCTATCTATCTATCTCCTATCTATCTATCTATCTATCTACTATCTACTATCTATCTCCTATCTATCTATCTCCTATCTATCTCCTATCTATCTATCTATCTCCTATCTATCTATCTATCTATCTATCTATCTATCTATCTATCTCCTATCTATCTATCTATCTATCTATCTATCTATCTATCTATCTCCTATCTATCTATCTCCTATCTATCTATCTATCTATCTCCTATCTATCTATCTCCTATCTATCTATCTCCTATCTCCTATCTATCTCCTATCTATCTCCTATCTATCTCCTATCTATCTCCTATCTATCTATCTATCTATCTATCTCCTATCTCCTATCTATCTCCTATCTATCTATCTCCTATCTATCTATCTATCTATCTATCTCCTATCTATCTATTATCTATCTATCTATCTCCTATCTATCTCCTATCTATCTATCTATCTATCTATCTATCTATCTATCTATCTATCTCCTATCTATCTCCTATCTATCTATCTCTCCTATCTATATATCTCCTATCTATCTATCTATCTATCTATCTATCTATCTATCTATCTATCTATCTCCTATCTATCTATATATCTCCTATCTATCTCCTATCTATCTATCTATCTATCTATCTATCTATCTCCTATCTATCTATCTCCTATCTATCTATCTCCTATCTCCTATCTATCTATCTCCTATCTATCTCCTATCTATCTATCTCCTATCTATCTCCTATCTATCTATCTCCTATCTATCTACCTATCTCCTATCTATCTATCTATCTATCTATCTATCTATCTATCTATCTATCTATCTATCTCCTATCTATCTATCTCCTATCTATCTATCTCCTATCTATCTCCTATCTATCTATCTATCTCCTATCTATCTATCTATCTATCTATCTATATCTATCTCCTATCTATCTATCTCCTATCTATCTCCTATCTATCTATCTATCTATCTATCTATCTATCTATCTATCTATCTATCTATCTATCTATCTCCTATCTATCTCCTATCTATCTATCTCCTATCTATCTATCTATCTATCTCCTATCTATCTACCTATCTATCTATTCCTTGCTCTCTTCTTCTTTGATCTTCCTTCCAATGTTCCGGATTGTTCTTTCCTCTGCTTCCTCACATCTTCCTCCAGGTTGGCTGTTATGGCCGGAGATGAGATGAATGAAATATTAATGTTCTCTGGTTCGGCGCTAATGGACGGGGCTCCAGGAAGAGGGCGGTAATCCCAGGGGAGACAGTAACACAAACACCCAGCAGCACTACAACCCCCAGCATGTGCTCAGTGCTATCACCATATGTGTATGATGTCATCTATACTACATTATATATATATATATATATATATATATATATATATATATATATATATATACACATACAGTGGTACCTTGGTATAACATTAACTTGGATAAAGAGTGTTTTGGTATAAGAGCTCACAGTTTTTCAAAATTATGACTTGGTATAAGAGCATTGCTTTGGTGTAAGAGCTCCCTGTACTGGGTGGGAGGGGGAGTGGGGGAGGGGCATGGTCTGCATAGCGGGGTCTACAGCCCTGCACTCTAACCCAGGAAGTCTCCCTCACCTTCCAAATCATAACAGATCCACCTCAGGCTGGGGCTTAGAACAGGGGACAGGACTGTGGAGGTAATCTCTCCATAGCTGTAACCCCTCTCTCCCGAGACAGAGAGCGCTGCTATACTGTGCTCACCCTATACCCTGCTCATTCCTTCCTGCTCCCTCCAGTCTCTGTCCGCCCTTGTGTTTCCCATCCTCTCCATTATGGGGATCTGCAGCTCCATCCTGTATCTACAAGCTGCTGCTGTGTTATCAGGGTTATACAGTTACTATACATTATATACCACATGCTGCTATACTGTACAGTAACCTATATATCACATATCCAGCTGCTGTGTTATCAGGGTTATACAGTTACTATACATTATACACCACATGCTGATTGCTATACTGTACAGTAACTTATATATCACATATCCAGCTGCTGTGTTATCAGGGTTATACAGTTACTATACATTATATACCACATGCTGCTATACTGTACAGTAACCTATATATCACATATCCAGCTGCTGTGTTATCAGGGTTATACAGTTACTATACATTATACACCACATGCTGATTACTATACTGTACAGTAACTTATATATCACATATCCAGGTGCTGTGTTATCAGGGTTATACAGTTACTATACATTATATACCACATGCTGCTATACTGTACAGTAACTTATATATCACATATCCAGCTGCTGTGTTATCAGGGTTATACAGTTACTATACATTATACACCACATGCTGCTATACTGTACAGTAACTTATATATCACATATCCAGCTGCTTCTGTGTTATCAGGGTTATACAGTTCCTATACATTATATACCACATGCTGATTGCTATACTGTACAGTAACTTATATATCACATATCCAGCTGCTGTGTTATCAGAGTTATACAGTTACTATACATTATACACCACATGCTGCTATACTGTACAGTAACTTATATATCACATATCCAGCTGCTGCTGTGTTATCAGGGTTATACAGTTAATATACATTATATACCACATGCTGATTGCTATACTGTACAGTAACTTATATATCACATATCCAGCTGCTGTTGTGTTATCAGGGTTATACAGTTACTATACATTATATACCACATGCTGCTATACTGTACAGTAACTTATATATCACATATCCAGCTGCTGTGTTATCAGGGTTATACAGTTACTATACATTATATACCACATGCTGCTATACTGTACAGTAACTTATATATCACATATCCAGCTGCTGTGTTATCAGGGTTATACAGTTACTATACATTATATACCACATGCTGCTATACTGTACAGTAACTTATATATCACATATCCAGCTGCTGCTGTGTTATCAGGGTTATACAGTTACTATACATTATATACCACATGCTGCTATACTGTACAGTAACTTATATATCACATATCCAGCTGCTGCTGTGTTATCAGGGTTATACAGTTCCTATACATTATACACCACATGCTGCTATACTGTACAGTAACTTATATATCACATATCCAGCTGCTGCTGTGTTATCAGGGTTATACAGTTACTGTACATTATATACCACATGCTGCTATACTGTACAGTAACTTATATATCACATATCCAGCTGCTGTGTTATCAGGGTTATACAGTTAATATACATTATATACCACATGCTGATTGCTATACTGTACAGTAACTTATATATCACATATCCAGCTGCTGTTGTGTTATCAGGGTTATACAGTTACTATACATTATATACCACATGCTGCTATACTGTACAGTAACTTATATATCACATATCCAGCTGCTGTGTTATCAGGGTTATACAGTTACTATACATTATATACCACATGCTGCTATACTGTACAGTAACTTATATATCACATATCCAGCTGCTGTGTTATCAGGGTTATACAGTTACTATACATTATATACCACATGCTGCTATACTGTACAGTAACTTATATATCACATATCCAGCTGCTGCTGTGTTATCAGGGTTATACAGTTACTATACATTATACACCACATGCTGATTGCTATACTGTACAGTAACTTATATATCACATATCCAGCTGCTGTGTTATCAGGGTTATACAGATACTATACATTATACACCACATGCTGCTATACTGTACAGTAACTTATATATCACATATCCAGCTGCTGTGTTATCAGGGTTATACAGTTGCTATACATTATATACCACATGCTGCTACACTGTACAGTAACTTATATATCACATATCCAGCTGCTGTGTTATCAGGGTTATACAGTTACTATACATTATACACCACATGCTGACTGCTATACTGTACAGTAACTTATATATCACATATCCAGCTGCTGTGTTATCAGGGTTATACAGTTACTATACATTATATACCACATGCTGCTATACTGTACAGTAACTTATATATCACATATCCAGCTGCTGTGTTATCAGGGTTATACAGTTACTATACATTATATACCACATGCTGATTACTATACTGTACAGTAACTTATATATCACATATCCAGCTGCTGTGTTATCAGGGTTATACAGTTACTATACATTATACACCACATGCTGCTATACTGTACAGTAACTTATATATCACATATCCAGCTGCTGTGTTATCAGGGTTATACAGTTACTATACATTATATACCACATGCTGCTATACTGTACAGTAACTTATTTATCACATATCCAGCTGCTGCTGTGTTATCAGGGTTATACAGTTACTATACATTATACACCACATGCTGACTGCTATACTGTACAGTAACTTATATATCACATATCCAGCTGCTGTGTTATCAGGGTTATACAGTTACTATACATTATATACCACATGCTGCTATACTGTACAGTAACTTATATATCACATATCCAGCTGCTGTGTTATCAGGGTTATACAGTTACTATACATTATATACCACATGCTGATTACTATACTGTACAGTAACTTATATATCACATATCCAGCTGCTGTGTTATCAGGGTTATACAGTTACTATACATTATACACCACATGCTGCTATACTGTACAGTAACTTATATATCACATATCCAGCTGCTGCTGTGTTATCAGGGTTATACAGTTACTATACATTATACACCACATGCTGCTATACTGTACAGTAACTTATATATCACATATCCAGCTGCTGTGTTATCAGGGTTATACAGTTACTATACATTATACACCACATGCTGCTATACTGTACAGTAACTTATATATCACATATCCAGCTGCTTCTCATTGTTTCATCTCTTCTACATGTTGTTCAGAATAATAATCAGTATATTTGGGGGGTGGAACCAATTGTCTGAAGATCAGTGATTTCTTATGGGAAAATTTGCTTTGGTATAAGAGTGGATTTGGATTACAAGCAAACAGATTATGCTCCTAATCCAAGGCACCACTGTGTGTGTGTGTGTGTGTGGATATATAAGGTAATTTGAACTACAGGGCGAAACTTGCTAAAAGTGACCCCCCCCCCCCCTCAAGTCATTGGGGGGGGCAGCGGCGGTTGTTACTAGGAAGAAGCAGTGTGTGTGTTATGGCATAGAGCTGTATTATTCAACCCTGTTCAAAAAAAGTCAACCAGTAACTCACAGGTGACGTCTTTTTTATCTGAGGCATCACTTTCCCTTTTTCTCTCCATCTGGCCCGGACCACCATGCTGATTTCTTGCAGCTACAATTCCTTTCTTGTGAACCTGCCAGACAAACATGTTAGGCTCCACATTTTTACAACTTTTACTTTTTTGTGTCGTGCAGTACAGTCAGTAGGTATGTGGGTTGCCTCCTGTATGTAGGATGCCCTGCTGTACCCCCATACAGTAATAATCCCCCCTGTGCTGTATCCGGCATAGTAATAATACCCCCTGTTCTCTGCTCCTTAGTAATATCCCCACTGTGCCCCTCCCCCAAGTAATAATCCCCGTGCTCCCCCTATAGTAATAATCCCCCCAGTCTGCCCCATTGTAAAAATCCCCCCTATGCTGTCCCCCTAGTAATAATCTCCCTGGGCTCTGCCCCTTAGTAATATCCCACTGTGCCCCCCCATAGTAATAATCCCCTTGTGCTCTGCCCCTTAGTAATATCCCCCCTGGGCTCTGCCCCTTAGTAATATCCCCCTGTGCCCCCCCATAGTAATAATCCCCTTGTGCTCTGCCCCTTAGTAATATCCCCCTGTGCCCCCCCATAGTAATAATCCCTTGTGCTCTGCCCCTTAGTAATATCCCCCTGTGCCCCCCCATAGTAATATCCCCCCTGGGCTCTGCCCCTTAGTAATATCCCCCTGTGCCCCCCCATAGTAATATCCCCCCTGGGCTCTGCCCCTTAGTAATATCCCCCTGTGCCCCCCCATAGTAATATCCCCCCTGGGCTCTGCCCCTTAGTAATATCCCCCTGTGCCCCCCCATAGTAATAATCCCCTTGTGCTCTGCCCCTTAGTAATATCCAGGGCCGGCCTTAGGGGTGTGCAGCCAGTGCGGTTGCACAGGGCGCAGAATCACTCCCGGCCAGCTAGAAATTTGTAAGTTAGATGTACTGTCTGCAGGAGCGCCCCCCCCCCAGCTGGCCTCCCTCCTCCTCCCGCAGGGGTTTGCTCCTTTCCCCTCTCCTGCCTTCCTGACAGCGCCCTCGGGCCACACAGGCACTTGCCAGACCATGAGTACCTGGTAAGTGCGGCCCTCTCAGCCCCCGGATGTCGCCTCTTGCCCAGGCTGGTTCTCTCCTCAATCCTCACACTCACATGTTGCCCGGAGCTGCTGACAGCCCCTCCCCCTCTCCTGCTGTGTGTGAGGAGGGAGGAGGGGGAGTGATGGCGGCAGCTGGAGGCCTCCTACCAGGCACTGGACTATGAAAAGGAGCAGCAGCAACTCTGTCAGTAAATGTCATCATCAATGTGCTGTCTGTCAGGCTGCTGAGTGCTGGTAGTATTTCCCAACCCCCCATTATACTGTGATAGCTGCAGTGTTACATGACCACAACCCCCATCATATCCTCATAGCTGCAGTGTTACATGACTACAACCCCCATCATACACTCATAGCTGCAGTGTTACATGACCACAACCCCCATCATATCCTCATAGCTGCAGTGTTACATGACTACAACCCCCATCATCCCCTAAAAGCTGCAGTGTTATATGACTACAACCCCCATCATACACTCATAGCTGCAGTGTTATGACAACAACCTCATCATCCCTTAAAAGCTGCAGTGTTATGACAACAACCTCATCATCCCCTGAAAGCTGCAGTGTTACATGAACACAACCCCCATCATCCCCTGATAGGGTATGATGTAGAAAATAGAATAGATAATAGAAAATAGCGAGGCGGCACTCACCGGATTCAGCTGGATGCTGTTTATTTGCAAAAATCACCGAATACAAATGCAATGGCATACAGGGAAGCCTGGCAAATAAACAGCATCCAGCTGAATCCGGTGAGTGCCGTCTCACTATTATTTTCTACCTCGTATTCCTGTAAGTACCTCTCATGGACTGAGCACCGCTGTGTGTCACTGTAATACCACCATATACCTGCACGAGCTTCCTGTGCCCTGCGTCTGTACGCTTGGCTGGATGACCGGCGAGGATAAGTAGTGCCAGGATTTGCTACTATTACTGGATTTTTGTATTCTGATTGGGGTTATGGTCATGCAGCACTGCAGCTGTTGGGCAGGTTTGGGCTCCGAAAAAAGTTTTGCACTAGGCGCCGTCTACCCTAAGGCCGGCCCTGGTAATATCCCCCCTGTGCTTTGCCCCTTATTAATATCTCCCCTGTGCCCCCCCATAGTAATAATCCCCTGTACTCTGCCCCTTAGTAAGATCCCCCCTAGTAATAATCCCCCTGTGCTCTGCCCCTTAG
>NC_091462.1:2385401-2457901 GCF_027789765.1 Dendropsophus ebraccatus
ACTCCACCTGATCCCGTACTATGTCACTATGATCGGTTACTCCACCTGATCCCGTACTATGTTACTATGATCGGTTACTCCACCTGATCCCATACTGTCACTATAATCGGTTACTCCACCTGATCCCGTACTATGTCACTATGATTGGTTACTCCACCTGATCCCGTACTATGTCATTATAATCGGTTCCTCCACCTGATCCCGTACTATGTTACTATGATCGGTTACTCCACCTGATCCCCTATTATGTCACTATGATCGGTTACTCCACCTGATCTCGTACTATGTCACTATGATCGGTTCCTCCACCTGATCCCGTATTATGTTACTATGATCGGTTCCTCCACCTGATCCCGTACTATGTTACTATGATCGGTTCCTCCACCTTATCCCGTACTATGTTACTATGATCGGTTCCTCCACCTTATCCCGTACTATGTCACTATGATTGGTTACTCCACCTGATCCCGTACTATGTCACTATGATCGGTTCCTCCACCTGATCCCGTATTATGTTACTATGATCGGTTCCTCCACCTGATCCCGTACTGTCACTATGATCGGTTACTCCACCTGATCCCGTATTATGTTACTATGATCGGTTCCTCCACCTGATCCCGTATTATGTTACTATGATCGGTTCCTCCACCTGATCCCGTACTATGTTACTATGATCGGTTCCTCCACCTTATCCCGTACTATGTTACTATGATCGGTTCCTCCACCTGATCCCGTATTATGTTACTATGATCGGTTCCTCCACCTGATCCCGTATTATGTTACTATGATCGGTTACTCCACCTGATCCCGTATTATGTTACTATGATCGGTTACTCCACCTGATCCCGTATTATGTCACTATGATCAATTACTCCATGTGATCCTGGCAAAGGAGAGAACCTCGTTGAAATACACCGACCGATTAACAATGATTTGGGTGTTGATCGTTTTCTGCATTTCCACAAAGCGATTATGGTTTAACAGTGACCAATGTACCAATTTTTTGCACAATTATCGTCCTGTGTAATTTGGCCCTTAGAGAAGCGGCACACGCCCCCCTGTGGCACCCAGTATCCACCCCCCAGCCGTGACCACCTTGATTAGGACTCCTATAAATAGTGGATTATTCCGCAGGAGGCGGGGTCAGGACTTGCGGTTTGGCTCTGATGGAATGTTCTGGGACACGGATTACAATTGACCTTTGTGTATCTAGAAGTGGGGATCTGTGTGAAGGTCAGGAAGAGGTCAGGGACCTCCAGGAGGACCTGGGAGAAGCACCCCTGCTACACAGCGCCACCTGCTGGGGATGGAGGAGATCTCCAGGATAATGGCCTAGAGGTCTCCCTGGAACAGGCAAAGCTGGTGGTGTGTGGTGACCCCCGGTGTGGAGGAGGTGCGGCCGGTCACTTGCTAGATGGTTTGGTGTGACGCCAGTCCTATGGTGGTTGGCCGAGATACAGCCGGGCCCAGTAATGTTATGTTGTGACGCCAGTGCCGGTTGGGCACACAGGTATGGTGGCACACCTGCTTTTATTTTAACTGCCTGCCTATACCTTGTTCCCTTCTGTGGTCAGTGACCTGCCAGGTTGTTGCGGGGTCCCTTGGGTAGTTATCACGGTGGCCTGAAGTGGAGTTGTGACCCACCCAGACTATTGGCACTGCCACCCACACAAAAGGGGAGATGACCCAAGGAGTGTGTGTGGGTTGTGTCGGTGCTGGACGAGGGATCACAGAGTCTCTTTAGGATCCAGATTTGTACTGAGAATAGTAGTGACACAGCCGTGGTGACTGAAGAGCAGAGAGGAGGATGTCGAGAGAGTCTCAACCCAAGTAGTACTGTGCTCTGCCGGAACTTCGGAGGTAGAAATAGAAGAATACTTGAGAAGAGAGAGAGAATGCTTGTGCCCGTGTTTTGATTCTTTGGTCTTTGCACCACGTATTGCCCTACCAGTGCCAGGTGACCCATCCTAGAGGGTGACACAAGCCCCAGACCTTGTTTCCTGGGATGAGCTGAATGCTGAGGGTTACCTGCTTACACCCGCTCTGTGTAATAGAGTTCATAGGCTTCTAGCAACTTTGCTCTATCCGGATCAGTTCCTTTACTTTCTAAGGGTGGGTTCACACAGAGGAATTCTGTCGCCTGTACGCGCGCACGGCCGCACGCCTTTCTGGCGGCTCCATAGACACCATTCTATGGGGCGGCTGATTGTGCATTCCTCCGAAAGAATTTATCCACGAGAATTCCTCAAAGTGAACCCACTCATAGGATACTGTCCTGCACTGGGTCTCTCCTGGGTCTCGGCTTGGGTTGAGATGATCTCTGGCTTGTCCTCTCTAGTGTAGAGCAGTGCTTCTCACACTGTGAGGCGCCCCCAATTTGCTGGTGAGGCCCAGCTGGAGAGCCAGTTTTCACAAAAGTAACTCTAATCTAAACAGTCCTTTTGCTCTTCACAAAAATCTTCATTTTAGTAACATTATTAATTTATTTTGTACTTACTTTGTTAGTGTATAGAGCTCGGGGGATGGGTGACAGGCAGCCCGAGCATTATTTTCAGCTTTTAAATGGGCTTTCACCACAGATAGTGAGGCCCGGCACCCTCTTGGTCAGTCTAGTGGACTCCAGTTGAAAAAGTTTGAGAAGCGCTGGTGTAGAGTGAAGTGTTGTGAAGAAAAGGTATCTAGGTACATGTGTTCTGCGTCCAGACCACAACTTAGACTGGGGAGCTGGCAGGAGCCAGGACCCAACTGGACCGCTGTAGAGAGCGTTCTGGCTTGTGTCCTTCCTCTACAAGTCTACGAGTCTAAAGGCATGAGACCCTACACTTCCTCTGCCCATGTGACTTCCTTCCTACAGCCCCTGTAAGGTGTGCTGTGAGTGGGTAAGGAGTGCGTAGGTGAGAAGTAAAGAGAGAGATAAGAAAAGGAAAGAACTCTCATTGGTCTACAGATCCATGTGACACACAAACAAACAATAACCCCTTAAGAACTACAGCTGTGCAATAATTGAATACACATACTTGCAATAACAACATCTTGTGGCGAAACTCTGGTACTACTACATCACCACTTACACTGAAAAAGTACAGGCTTTTACGAAGGGTGTAACCAATAGCAACACCCTCTTGTGTTCAGGATAATGCCCTGTTCTTCTTTTTAGACGTGTTCTTGGTGTGGGTTAAGGTGTTTCTTGATTCCTCTCCCTTTAAATGGAACCTGTCACCCCCGGTGCAGGGGCAGAGCCCAGCCAACCCCCCGTTAGAGACCCTTATACTTACGCCATGCATGAAGTCCCGCTCCTGGAGCCGCTCCCGCCGCCGAGATATCACCGTCGGAAGCCTGGTGTGCGCGTATCAGAGATGAGTCCGACGGTCATAGAGAATGAATGGTGCTGTCATTCTCTATTAGCGTCAGACCCATCACTGATGCGCGTGCGCCGGGCTTCCGACGGTGATATCTCGGCGGCGGGAGTGGTTCCAGGAGCGGGACTTCATGCATGGCGTAAGTATAAGGATCTCTAATGGGGGGTCAGCCGGGCCCTTTAAGGCCAAATTCATAGGGCGTAAGACACTGGTCATTCCGTGACCCGGCCAGGTCACGGAACGGCCGATGTCAGAGAAGATCATCCTGGTCGGTACTGCAGTATGGGCTGGATGATCTTCACTCTTGATGAATTGAGATGCGGACGCATCCGTGTGCGCCCGCACCCCAATTCGCAGCTCCACACACTGTGTGAACTGACAGGTTTTCTGCGGCCGATATTCAGTGAATAGCGGCTGCTGAAAACTGACACGTTAGAGATCCCGGCCGGAGTGTATACTATGTGTATGTATATGTACTATGTGTATATACTCCGGGCGGGATATCCTTAGCCTGCAGGACTACGTAAGTTCAGTAGCAATCACGGCCGTTGTTGCAAATCGGCCTAAATGTGCTTAGCACTGCATAGTAGATAAAGTGGTAGTAGTCAAAGAACTGGTTGTCTCTAGCTGCATCTATACACACACTGATTCAACTGACTCTGCTTGTCCCTGTCAGGGGTCCTGGCATTAGCCAGGCCCTGGCTTTACTACAGCAGGAACAGTAGGATTTGCGTCTTCCCTCTTTGAGAATCTGGATAACACTGACTGCACTTCCTCCACCAGTGTCTCCTCTTACAGGGGCCTAAAGTGAACTTTCCTGTGAGTGGTGGGGATGAGTGTGTGCAGGAAAAAGGAGAAAAGAGAGAGGCTAGAAGTAGAGAGCACACCTACTGGTTAAGAATAACACATATTACACATAAACCTTTAACCCATTACTGACTTCAGCTGTGCAATACATAGATGTCACGTCCGGGGCAGGGAAGAGTGAGCCCTATCTGAACCCAGACCCCTATCCCTACCTGCTTGGACGACCTGCCCTAAACAGCAGTCCCCAACTGGGCGGCGTTCCCTACACTGGCTAAGTGCAGGAGGGGAGATGAAACAGTACAAGTCTGGAGGAAGCAAGGGCAACAACAAAAACAGGAGAACTACAAGTCCCAGCAGACCTAACCGTTAAGGCTAGACAAAGGAGAAAGATAAACCAAATACCAACAAGCCAGGTCAAACCAGGAAGTCACGTCATACACAGAATCACAATCCAGAAGTACCACAAGTCCAAGCCAGAAGTCAAACCGAGAAAGCAGTCCAGGGAAACAAAGAAGAAACCAAACAAGCCGAGTCAGAACCAGGAGGTCACGTCAAATCAGAATCCAAAAGGCAACGTCCACAATATAGATGAAGAGGTCAAACACAGAAAGGAGCACACAATAAACGCACGAGCCAGCCAAAAGACTTGGTCACGGGCGAGGCAAGGAAGCCTCCACCTGTTTATATCAGAGCAGGGAGGGAGTAAGGAGGCAGCATCAGCTCTGATTGGCCCGGCGTCTCTGTACTCTGATAGGCTGAACAGCATGCCTGTCAGACAGTCCAGACGCCTCCCCCCTTTCCAGCTGGTGTGCTGAGAGAGCAGTGGAGGCATCAGCAGGTATGTTCATAACAATAGACATATAAAATACTGACACCTAGTGGTAAAACTTCAGATTACTTCATAACCATTTTTTAAACCTGAAAGAGGAAGCTTTTTGAGAGGTGCACAGGAGAGACAAAAATCATTTGTGGTGGGACACCACATGTGCAGAGAGAGAGAAGACAGCTGATGGAAGAAGACTAGAGAACAGCACAAGTGACACAAAACAGTTAACCCATGATTCTCCTTCAGCCGTGCTTTACATAGAGCAGAGAATACAGAGCGGCACCTAGTGGGGAAAACACTAACTGTAGTGATTCCCTTATCCCCACCTGTGTGAACCCGATGGAGTTACCTTACTCAGGTGCAATAAGACCTAGGGCCCGTACCGGGTCACTGCAGAATATTGCTCCAGGGCACCACCTATTCAGTCAGCAGCTCCAGGCCAGCAATAAGGGGAGGAAAGGGGCCTTTAGATATTTGCAAAACAAAGTCAGGTGTCAGTAGTCAGTTATCGACAGCCAGTAGTCAGATATCAGAAGTCAGTCAGGTATCAGAAGTCAGTTGTCAAAGCTCAGGTAAAAATGATTCTTGACACTGACTTCTGACTATTTCCTAAAAAGGACCTTATACCACGACATATATATCATTTATCACTGCACGGTATAGGCCAAAAACCTTGCACTCTATAGTTCTCATATATGTAACCACTACATGAAGGGTGCACAATATATATTAGTTCTAGTGATATAAACCATGCTGGTATAACCTGGGGATCTCCTGTGTACAATATAATTATATATGTACAGCTGGTATAACCTGGGTATATATACTGTATATAACTATATGTGTACAGCTGGTATAACCTGGGTATATACTGTATATAGTTATATATGTACAGCTGGTATAACCTGGGTATATAGTGTATATAATTATATATGTACAGCTGGTATAACCTGGGTATATACTGTATATAAATATATATGTACAGCTGGTATATCCTGGGTATATACTGTATATAAATATATATGTACAGCTGGTATAACCTGGGTATATACTGTATATAATTATATATGTACAGCTGGTATAACCTGGGTATATACTGTATACAATTATATATGTACAGCTGGTATAACCTGGGTATATACTGTATACAATTATATATGTACAGCTGGTATAACCTGGGTATATACACTGTATATAATTATATATGTACAGCTGGTATAACCTGGGTATATACTGTATATAATTATATATGTACAGCCGGTATAACCTGGGTATATACTGTATATAATTATATATGTACAGCTGGTATAACCTGGGTTTTTACTGTATATAATATATATGTACATCTGGTATAACCTGGGTATATGTTGTATATAATTATATATGTACAGCTAGTATAACCTGGGTTTTTACTGTATATAATATATATGTACATCTGGTATAACCTGGGTATATGTTGTATATAATTATATATGTACATCTGGTATAACTTGGGTATCTCTAGTATATAATTATATATGTACAGCTGGTATAACCTGGGTATATACAGTATATATAATATATATGTACAGCTGGTATACCCTGGGTATATACTGTGTATAATTATATATGTACAGCTGGTATAACCTGGGTATCTCTTGTATATAATTATATATGTACAGCTGGTATAACCTGGGTATATACTGTATATAAATATATATGTACAGCTGCTATAACCTGGTTATATACTGTATATAATTATATATGTACAGCTGGTATAACCTGGGTATATACTGTATATAAATATATATGTACAACTGGTATAACCTGGGTATATACTGTATATAAATATATATGTACAGCTGGTATAACCTGGGTATCTCCTGTGTATAATTATTTATGTACAGCTGGTATAACCTGGGTATCTCTTGTATATAATTATATATGTACAGCTGGTATAACCCGGGTATACACTGTATATAATTATTTATGTACAGCTGGTATAACCTGGGTATATACTGTATATAAATATATATGTACAGCTGGTATAACCTGGGTATATACTGTATATAATTATATATGTACAGCTAGTATAACCTGGATTTTTACTGTATATAATATATATGTACATCTGGTATAACCTGGGTATATGCTGTATATAATTATATATGTACATCTGGTATAACCTGGGGATCTCCTGTATATAATTATATATGTACAGCTGGTATAACCTGGGTATATACTGTATATAAATATATATGTACAGCTGGTATAACCTGGGTATATACTGTATATAAATATATATGTACAGCTGGTATAACCTGGGTATATACTGTATATAAATATATATGTACAGCTGGTATAACCTGGGTATCTCCTGTATATAATTATATATGTACAGCTGGTATAACCTGGATATCTCTTGTATATAATTATATATGTACAGCTGGTATAACCCAGGTATACACTGTATATAATTATATATGTACAGCTGGTATATAATTATATACAGTATATACCCAGGTTATACCAGCTGTACATATATAATTATATACAGTGTATACCTGGGTTATACCAGCTGTACATATATATTATATACAGTATATACCCCGATTATACCAGCTGTACATATATAATTATATACAGTGTATACCTGGGTTATACCAGCTGTACATATATAATTATATACAAGAGATATCCAGGTTATACCAGCTGTACATATATAATTATATACAGGAGATACCCAGGTTATACCAGCTGTACATATATATTTATATACAGTATATACCCAGGTTATACCAGCTGTACATATATATTTATATACAGTATATACCCAGGTTATACCAGCTGTACATATATATTTATATACAGTATATACCCAGGTTATACCAGCTGTACATATATAATTATATACAGTATATACCCAGGTTATAGCAGCTGTACATATATAATTATATACAGTATATGCCCAGGTTATACCAGCTGTACATATATAATTATATACAGTATATACCCAGGTTATACCAGCTGTACATATATAATTATATACAGTATATACCCAGGTTATATGTACAGCTAGTATAACCTGGGTTTTTACTGTATATAATATATATGTACATCTGGTATAACCTGGGTATATGCTGTATATAATTATATATGTACATCTGGTATAACCTGGGTATATGCTGTATATAATTATATATGTACAGCTGGTATAACCTAGGTATATACTGTATATAATTATATATGTACAGTTGGTATAACCTGGGTATATAATGTATATACCCAGGTTATACCAGCTCTACAAATATAATTATATACATTATATACCCAGGTTATACCAGCTCTACAAATATAATTATATACATGTACAGCTGGTATAACCTGGGTATATACTGTATATAATTATATTTGTAGAGCTGATATAACCTGGGTATATACTGTATATAATTATATATGTACAGTTGGTATAACCTGGGTATATACTGTATATAATTATATTTGTAGAGCTGGTATAACCTGGGTATATAATGTATATAATTATATGTGTACAGCCAGGGGCGTAACTAGAAATGGCTGGGCCCCATAGCAAACTTTTGATTGGGGCCCCCCTTACCTGTATGTAAGGAGCAAAAATCATTACCAAAATTATCATACATTATTAACATATATATCACCGTCACATAAATCAAATCCTGTATACAGAGACCAATATAACTAATAATACCAGTATACAAGGAGCAACTATTACCACCACACCATGACCACTAACATCACCACCATACTGTTACCACCAAATCCAGTATAGTAAGATGAATAGTACAAACAGTACCAGTTTACAAGGGACAAATATTACCACCATATACTGACTAATACCACCACTCTACTACTGAATAAGATCCACTGTACAAAGACCAATATTACCTTATACAGTGACCATATAGAGAAGTACCAGCTCTACCCAGGCTCCGCCCACCAGAAGTGACTACAGTGCAGTTAGAGCCAATGACTCACAGGAGACGTCTTCTTTGAGTGAATCACAGGGGCTTCTGCTCACTTTTCCTCTTCTTCTCCATCCGGCCCGGGCCATCATGAGGACTTCTCTCAATAACGAGTCCTCCATGTAGGATCTGCCAGACAAACATTTTAGGCTCCTCACTCTTGCACCATCATCATCCTCCATATCTATAATGCCTTGACTGTGCCCTCATATAGTGGTTAGTCCCCTCTGTATCCATAGAGTAGTTAGACCCCTCTATGCCCCCAATATACCCCTCTATGCCCCTATATAGTGGTCAGGCCCCTCTCTGTGCATCTGTATAATAGTTAGGCCTCCCTGTGCAGGTAGCCCTCCTAGTAGCTGGATGTGACACTGTCGGCTACAGCTACTCGCAGGCCACAGGCCTAATGCAGCTACAAGAGAGAGTGACAGCGGCTATCTACTCTATGGGTACTTTCACACGTACAGTATCGCAATGGATTTCATGCTGCGAGTTCTGCAGTGAAATCTGCTGCGATACTCTGTAGTGTCATTCGTTATGGCTGTACAGTCTCGCAGCGGATTTTCATTCTGCTGCGAGAATGTGGCCCCTTCCCACCTAACCCATCAGCTGTCCGGCTAATACATTACCTGTCCCTGTCCGCGCTCCCACCTGCTTCTCTGGCATCCTGCTCAGCCAATCCGTGGCTGCGACCGGTCAGCGCACTAACTGACTCAGCAGGACGCCAGGGAGCCAGAGAAGGGAAATCCGCTACGATGCCATACATGTGAAGGCAGCTACCACTGCAAAACAGCGACTGTCTGGGAATCGGGATTGTACAGTGGGGGCTGCAACTGAATATGGACCATGTGAGTGGCTATGGGCCCCCTGGGAGTCTTGGATGACCACCTATACCGCCCATATTACAGTATAATCCACCAATATATACACATACCCACACACAACACACTTTACATATATTGTACTATCACACAGAAAGACACATGACATAAATATATAATATATGCACAAATCCATACTGTACAAACAGGCAGATATACACAAGTATGCACACACACACACACACACACACAGATACAAACACATGCAGATTACACATAGATCCAAAATACATGTATACACACAGATGGGCACATTACAGGATAAACAAATATGCCAAATACAGATACAAGCACATGCAGATTACATATATACCTCCACTAACACACAAACACATAACATAGATGCAGAAACACACACATTACACAGATACAAACACAGTCACACATACATACACTTATTATACACACATACACAGTCATGCATACACTTATTATACACATACACAGTCATACATACACTTATTATACACATACACAGTCATGCATACACTTATTATACACATACACAGTCATACATACACTTATTATACACATACACAGTCATACATACACTTATTATATACACATACACAGTCATACATACACTTATTATACACATACACAGTCATACATACACTTATTATATACACAGTCATACATACACTTATTATACACATACACAGTCATACATACACTTATACACATACACAGTCATACATACACTTATACACATACCCAGTCATACATACACTTATACACATACACAGTCATACATACACTTATACACATACACAGTCATACATACACTTATACACATACCCAGTCATACATACACTTATACACATACACAGTCATACATACACTTATACACATACACAGTCATACATACACTTATACACATACACAGTCATACATACACTTATACACATACACAGTCATACATACACTTATACACACATACACAGTCACACATACACTTATTATACACACATAGACCAATGTGAACACAGTAGTCACACATACACTTACTTTTTATACATGAGGCTGGGGGGTCCAACTTATGAAGTGTCTGCTCCAGGCCCGGTCTGTGCAGCCTGCAGCCCCTCCCCCTCAGCACCGACTGCAGAGATAGGCACCGGAGGGAACAGACCTCATTGCTGGATGGGAGGGGGAGGCAGGAGAGGGGGCCACAGCCTCTTCCTGTCACCTGTGAGAGGGCACACCCGGTGACAGCTGCTGAGGAGGGAGACGATTCATGGGGGTGAGGGGGTTCTGCAGCCTGTCCACAGAGAGTGCAGGGGGAGCGGGTGTGTCCTGCTGATGCAAGAGCCCAAAGATTCATCAGCAACTCTCATCCCCTTCCCCTGCCCTCTCTGTATACCAGGCTCTACCAAGTTCACTGAAGTGTGTGGGAGGCAGCGCCGGGCCCCTGATGGCGTCCCCTGCAGGAGTGATTGGCAGGGCCCGGAGCCACTGGCTCCTGACCCTGTCAGATACAGCCGTACATTGGAACTGTGACCGCTCATCAAGACCGCTCACAGAGAAAGCCCTATATCCTTTGAAAGCATTTGCAGCACCTGGAACGCCCGCTCGGCGGCCGGGTGCTGCAAATGACAGCTCAGGGGGCCTGGTCCATTACAGGATCGGACGCCGGGCCCCCTGATGCGCCGGGCCCCATAGCAACGGCTACGGCTGCTATGGCGGTAGTTCCGCCACTGTGTACAGCTGGTATAACCTGGGTATACACTGTATATATTTATATATGTACAGCCGGTATAACCTGGGGATCTCCTGTATATAATTATATATGTACAGCTGGTATAACCTGGGTATATAGTGTATATAATTATATTTGTAGAGCTGGTATAACCTGGGGATCTCCTGTATATAATTATATATGTAGAGCTGGTATAACCTGGGTATGTACTTTATATAACTATATATGTACAGCCGGTATAACCTGGGTATATACTGTATATAATTATATATGTACAGCCGGTATAACCTCAGTATATACTGTATATAATTATACATGTACAGCTGCTATAACCTGGGTATATACTGTATATAGTTATATATGTACAGCTGGTATAATCGGGGTATATACTGTATATAATTATATATGTACAGCTGGTATAACCTGGGTATATACTGTATATAATTATATATGTACAGCTGGTATAACCTGGGTATATACTGTATATAATTATATATGTACAGCTGGTATAACCTGGGTATATACTGTATATAATTATATATGTACAGCTGGTATAACCTGGGTTTTTACTGTATATAATTATATTTGTAGAGCTGGTATAACCTGGGTATATAATGTATATAATTATATGTGTACAGCTGGTATAACCTGGGTATACACTGTATGGCTAGGTTCACACTATGTAACTGTGCGGCTGTATTTTTTATGCGGCTGTAAATGTGCGGATGAAACTCCGGCCGTGGGAAAAAATAGACATGAGGCTGAAAACATACGGTCATTTACTTGGAAATCTGGTTCAACTAAACAAATAAAATCTTAAGAAAGTGATGGAAACACCTCTGGATGCATCTGGGAAAGCAGGGAAACAGTTTACAGGAATCGCTATTACCGGGGTTTGCGATCCTCTGCACTAATGCCGATGTCTCTCATGGTTAATATATTAAATTAATAAAACACATTTTCGTTGTAATAAAGTCCCTTTCGTTGTTCAATAATTAAATGTAAACGATTCCATCATTTTGCAATTAAATATACTGTTAAAATAAATAGATATATAAATAAATGTATATTTATATATATATTTATTTTTTGACAGTATATTTAATTGCACAATGATGGATTCGTTTAAATTATTTTTTTTTTAAATTCTCAATTTTATTCAATTTTTCCATTTATATAACAAAATAAGAGGCAACATGCCTCATTCGCAGGGTACACTGGCATATATACATATCACTATTGTACAGGCATGTAGTACAACCGAGCTTTGAGATATAACTGTATCCAACTTTAAGGTAAACAGCCGCTCCCGGTAATTGGGTCGGCAGAACGCATATCAACCAGGGAGTGAGCTAACGCTCAAATAACAATCAGGAAAAAGGAGAGGAATAGAGAGAACAGAGAAGGGGAGACAGAGAGAGTACAGGAGAGAAGTGAGGGGCAGGTGGGAGGGGGGGGGGGAAAGGGGCGGGGGGGGGGGGGACCATTCCTCACTGCGACAGGAGGGACCGGAATTCGGTCGTTTCGGTAAATTGTTCCCAGTAGAACCACGTCCGGAAAAATCGAGAGTTGCCGTCACGCAGTTGAGCAGTGAGATCCTCCATGCGCTTGATATCTTCTATTTTACGGATCCACATGGGGATACTCGGGGGATCGGGGTGACGCCACAGCGCAGGAATACAGGCACGGGCGGCGTTGACCAGGTGACGGAGTACCGAACGGCGGTAGGACTTAAGAGGGATCTCCGACAGGTGTAGGAGGAAAAGTGATGGGGAGAAAGGAAGCTGATAATCCGTGAACTTAGATGAGATACGCCAGACTTCCCTCCAAAAAGGTACCAGCTTAGGGCAGCTCCAGAAGGTGTGGAGAATGGAACCCTCCCCACCGCAGTTCCTCCAGCAAAGTGGAGAGACCTCCGGGAAGATCCGATGAAGTCTGGTAGGCACTCGGTACCATCGGGATAGCAACTTGTATCCGGACTCCTGTAGACGGGATGCAATGGAAGTCGAGTGTGTACATATAAACACACGTTCCACCTGTGCTGGAGAGAGTGTGATGTTAAGATCCTCTTCCCAAGCGTTGAGAAAGGGTGGCGGGGGCTGTTCCGGAGGTGCGTTCAACATGGCATACAGAAGAGAGAGTGTATGGCGTAGAGGGCCGCTGCCCATGCAGAGGGATTCAAACTGGGTGGGTGACCGTGCGAAGCCGGAGGGGCTGGAGAGGGAGTGGAGATAGTGATGTAACTGTAACGCCCGCCAGAATCCCAAAGGGGAGGGGTCCACCAGGTCATTAAGCGAGGCCAGGGACAGCCAGGTCGAACCGTTGAGGAAGGAGGTCGCACGGAAGTTACCTGCACGGGACCAAGTGCGGAATACTGGGTCTTCCATGCCGGGTAGAAAGGCAGGGTTGCCCAGGATTGGGAATAGGGGAGAGGGGTGCGGGGCTAGGAAGCCAGAAGAAAGGTGTTTATGGCAAATTCGCAGAGTCGGGCCGATGGTGGGGTGGTGAGCGAGTCGGCGGTAGGCCTCAGGTAGCCACGGGGCCGCCTGTAATGCGAGGGGGGACAGGGTCATTTCAAGGCCAACCCATAGTTTCGATTGAGAGTGCCGGTGCCAGTCGATCACCCTCGAGAGATGGGTGGCGACGTAATAGTGGTACAGGTTAGGGAGCCCCAGGCCACCTTTTGATTTTGGGCGATACAGGACCGCTTTCGCTAGGCGGGGTTGTTTATGGGCCCAAATAAACCTGGTGAGGATTGTGGAAAGTTGCCTAAAGTATGACAAGGGCACCGTCACCGGGAGGGCCTGGAAAAGATATAGAAGGCGAGGGAGGATATTCATTTTAAAGATCGAGCAGCGCCCAAACCAGGAGAAAGTGCCCTTGTGCCACCTCAGCAAGTCCAGTTCAATGCGCTTCAGTAAGGGGGGGAAATTAGTTGTGAATGTGTCGGAAACGGAAGGCGTAAGCTGGACCCCCAAGTAAGTCAAGGAGGAACGTGACCAGCGAAAGGGGAAAGCGGACTCCAGAGCAGATACTGTGAGGGGTGGGAGAGAGAGATTGAGGGCCTCAGATTTCTGCAGGTTTATCTTGTAGTTGGAGAGGGTTTGGTACCGCGAGAGTTCCGAGAGAAGATTAGGGAGGGATACAGAAGGGCAGGAAAGAAAGAAAAGGAGATCGTCTGCGTACGCCGCCACCTTATGCTCCACTCGCCCCACACGCATCCCGGAGATGTTAACATTGTTCCTGACATATCTGAGGAAATGCAGTAGACAGAAGAAAAAAGTACCTGGGTAGGTATCCTGGCGCTGCCAAAAAATCCTTCACAACGAGTAAAGTATAAAACATAAAATGGCTGATTTATTGGATAAAATCAGTAAAAATGTACATAAAATAAGCAATTACGCGTTTCGGGAGTTGCATCTCCCTTCATCAGATGCAATCTGATGAAGGGAGATGCAACTCCCGAAACGCGTAATTGCTTATTTTATGTACATTTTTACTGATTTTATCCAATAAATCAGCCATTTTATGTTTTATACTTTACTCGTTGTGAAGGATTTTTTGGCAGCGCCAGGATACCTACCCAGGTACTTTTTTCTTCTGTCTACTGCATGAAACCACGGGTCCCGACACTGGGAGAGTCCCGTTTCCTGGATCCTTCGGCCGGCAGCCATCATCCGACGCTACAAGATACCCCATAGTGGGGTGATACGCAGAAAGCCCAAGGGGCTAAAAGGTGAGAGTCCACCTATACTTTTATTTCACTCATTTTCATGTAACAGGATTACACGAGGCGCCATCCTCCCGGCTCCTTTTTTTCCCCTCTTGTCTTATTTATATCTGAGGAAAGGTTCCAACGTCAAGACAAAGATGAGAGGGGATAGGGGGCAGCCCTGTCGAGTACCGTTGGAGATGGGAAACGGGGCGGAGAGAAGGCCATTGACCGAGACCTGGGCTGTGGGGTGGGAGTAGAGCGAGCCTATCCACGCCAGCATATGGGGGCCGAGACCGATATGCCGGAGGGTGGCAAAGAGGAAGGGCCAGCTGACTCGGTCAAAAGCCTTCTCGGCGTCCGTGGAAAGGAGCATGGACTGCAGGCCTGAGGAGCGGGCATGGTAGATGAGGTTGATGGCTCGGGTGGTGTTATCCCGAGCTTCCCTCGCGGGCATGAACCCTACTTGGTCTGGGTGTATAATGGGTTGGAGGAGTGGTGTCAACCGGGCTGCCAAAATTTTAGAGAAAAACTTGAGGTCTAAATTTAGGAGGGAGATGGGACGGTAGTTTTGGCAATGTGAGGGGTCCTTACCTTCTTTGGGAATTACTGAGATGTGAGCCCGTAGTGAGTCTGGGGGGAGCGGAGAGCCAGAGGAGACCGCGTTGTACGCAGAGAGGAAATGTTCCTTCAGAAGGGGGCTAAAGGCCTTGTAGTAAGGCAAAGTAAACCCGTCCGGGCCGGGGGCTTTACCCGAGGGGGTGGATTTGATCGCCCATTCCCATTCCGTGGCCGTAATGGGGGATTCAATCGCAGCGGCGCTGTCGTCTGGTAGGGAGGGAAGTCCCGAGTCACGTAAATAAGCGGGGAAGGAGGAGGGGAGGGGACCAGAGTTAGGTGAATCGTTCGCCGTGTTGAGTCCATATAAAGACACATAGTAATTACGAAAGGCGTCAGCTATCTTAGAGGTCAGGGAAAGCTTAGCACCAGAAGGAGAGGAGATATGTGGGATAAAGGATCGGGCTCTTTGCGACCTCAAGGCTCGGGCCAAGGTCTTGCCTGGCTTATTGCCGAATTCAAAATAATGACGGCGGCAGCGAGCAAGGGCAGCCTTGGCGTTTGCGAAGGTGAGATCTCTCAGCGTACCCCGAAGTGCCGCCAGCTCTGCCCCCGTGGCTACTGCAGGCGTCCTCTTATGTAGCTTGTCCAAGGCCGCTATTTTGGAAATCAGAGTAAGAATCTTAGCGGACCGTTCCTTTTTAAGGCGCGTGGCCAGTTTAATAAATGTCCCGCGTATAAAGCATTTGTGGGCTTCCCACACCACCTGAGGGGAGACCTCCGTAGCAGTGTTTGTCGCAAAGTAGTTGGTCAGGTCAGACCTTATGTCGGCCAGGACCCCAGGATCCCTAAGCAAGGTGTCATTGAGGCGCCAGCGCCACGTCCGTGGTTGAGGGGGGGCAAATGAGAGAGATAGAGAGATCAGTGCATGATCGGAGAAAGAGATAGGATCAATGGAGGCCGAGGTCACTAGGTCAAGATGGGTATGTGAGAGAAACAGATAGTCGAGCCGCGAATATAGATTATGTGGGTTAGAGAAGAAGGTATAGTCTCGATCTTGTGGGTGAAGGAGCCTCCACACATCCATCAGTTGGTGAGAGATAAGGGTCTGCTTGGCGCGTCGTAGAGAGGAGAAAGAGAGAGATTATCGTCCTGTGGAGGAATCTAGCAGGGGGTTGAGGGCCATGTTGAAATCACCTCCGAGAACAAGCACACCCTCCAGGAAATCGTCGACTTCTGCAAGGCAACGGTCCAAGAAGTCCACCTGACCAGAATTAGGGAGGTACACCGTACCAAAGGTGCATAGGGTGCCTGCCATTTTGCCTTTTACAAAGAGGAACCGACCTTCCGGGTCCGAGACCTGGTCAACCAATTCCCAAGGGGCCGAGCGGGCGAACAGGATAGAAACACCTCTCGTTTTAGAGTCTGTTGAACAGCTGTGGAATGCGTCAGAAAAGTTGCGGTCTGTCAGGTTTTGGATTTGATCTTTCCGGAAGTGGGTCTCCTGTATAAACGCCACCGATGCACGTTTGGCCCGCAAGAGGCGCAACAGTGAGGAGCGTTTCTCCGGGATGTTCAGGCCTTGGGCGTTAATAGAGACACAGGTTACCGAGGACATGATCAGTGAGGAACGGTCTGGGAGAGGAGAGGGAAGGTGAGGTGACGGGAACAAGCTGGGAGAGAGGACAAGAGAGGGGGGACCACACACAGAGAGGGGGGGGAGAAGAAGAGCAGAGAGGAGAGGGAGAGGGCAAGAAGGATAAAAGAAATGGGTGTCAAAGACCCAGGCACTAGGTGTGGCAGGGGCCTAATAGACACCAACCAGGAACCTGTGCTATAACTCAGGCGGGGTAGCGAGGAAGAACAGGCCAAGTAGAGTAGCTCGGGCAAAGAGCTCCGGTGGAGAAGAGGAGAGACCAGTGGGGACAACTAGGAGGGGAAGGAGGTGCGAGAGGAGATATGAAAGTATAAGTGAGAAGAGTAGGGACACTTGCCAAGGGGTGGCGGTATCCATTTGTTACCGTCAGGGGGATCTGACCCATAGGGTGAGGCCCTGAGTATGTGCGGTTACGGCCTGATTCATATACCTGTGCCGCTGCCATGTCAACCATCTAAGTGTCACCGGGGAACACGTGTGCAGGAGGGGAAGGGGGGGGGGCTGGGGGGGGGAGAAGTAGGGGGGGAAGGGGTTGGTGGAGGGAGGAATGCGCGGGGGGGATGGCGCGGGGACAGAGGGGGGGGGTGAACAGGGTAGATCCGGGCATGAGGCAGAGGAGAGGGAGGGAGCCCATGAGATTTGCTGCATGGTCTACTGTAGCTTAGACCTGGGGTAGAGAGGGGAGAGGGTATATGCGCAACATAGTGTAACGATGTAGCGTCAGCCGCGGATACCACTAGGGGGGTAAGCTCGGGCTCTTAATAGCACAGTGTGATCAGAGCCGGGCTATCGACCAACAACTGGTTGGGACAGGGTCCGGAGGCCGACCACACAAGTAGCCAAGCCAAGGTAGCCACCCAGAGAGAAGGCGAGAACCCAGCCACGTCACAGCGGCTCCAGGCAGGCAGGGCGGCAGAATTTTCAGGGAGAGGGGCGAGTACGGTGTCCGTAGGGAGTATACACATGTAGCAAGAAACATAACGGACCCCCGCCCAAACCCCACACAACCCATATGCAAACCCCTCCCCCCCACCCCTCCAAAAAAAAAAAAAAAAAAAAAAAAAAAAAAAAAGGGCATAAAACATAAACACCCCATACATAAAACATAAACACCCCATACAAGGAGAAGCTCAGTAGGATGAGCAGAACAGTCACCGGAAGATGAGGGGGGTCCAACGTCTTCCGCCTCGACCCAGTTCCAGCCGATCCGGGGCAGTCCAATGGTGGGGAGAGAGAGGGAAAGACGGGGGGGGGGGAGAGGAGGTGGGGCGTGTGGGGGGAGAGGGGAGGGGGAAGGGGAGGGGAAGGTCCTGGGAGGGAGAGGGAGGGGAATAGGGGGACAGGGGGGAAGGTGGGGAGGGAGCAGGGGGGGGGTAGGGGGGGGGAAGGGGGCAGGGGAGTAGGGAGAGGGGGGAGGTGGGGAAAGGGGGGAGGTGGAGAAAAGGGGGGAGGTGGGGAGGGGGTAGGGGGGAAGGGTAGGTAGAGCTAGGGTGGAAGGCACAGGGTGGAAGGCACAGGGTGAAATCTTCGCTCTGTCATCAGAGCCGGCTAGCACTTGAAGGTGTCAGGAAGCCTCGCATGAGTTCACAGAGGGATCTTGGTGTGTGGTCGCTGTATTCAGGTGGGGCGGGCCTCTCTTGCTTGATCCCTGCGGGAGTCCAGCGGCTGATGGGTTGGGAAGCGAGATTCACGTAAGCGAGGGGAGCGGGAGCCTTTCCGCTGCGGGGATCTCGATCTTCGCGTCTCAGAACGCGGTGAGCGGCCACCCTGTTGTGGGCCAAGGGCAGGAAGCGGGAGATTTGGCAGGGTCCAGTCAGGGAGCGTCAGATTCCCATGATCTAGCAGCTGTAGCGCGCCGGGCAAGTCCTCTGGGGTGCGCAAGATGTAAGAGGTAGTTCCGGACTTTATGATGAGGTGAAATGGGTAGCCCCATCTGTAGGAGGCTCCTGCGGCTCGTATGAGGTCCAGCAGTGGCTTCAGCAGCCGGCGCATGGCTAGCGTGCGTCTGGAGAGGTCCGGTAAAAGGGTGATCTCGGCCCCTTCAAAGGTCAAGGGGCCCAGTTCCCACGCGCGCTGGAGCAGTGCTTCTTTTTGAGGGAAATAGTGCACACGACTTAGGACATCCCTGGGACGGTTTCCGTCTTGTGAGCGTGCACCCGCCACCCTATGTGTGCGGTCAAGTTCAATGTAGGTATCCTCTGGGTCCCCAAGGTACTTATTAAAGATATACCTTACTGTCCCAAGTAGGCGATCCGGGCCAATGTCCTCCGGAAGACCCCTTATCTTCACGTTGTTGCGGCGCCCCCGGTTTTCTAAGTCATCAACGTGTAAGATCAGATCCCTTAAGACAGCCTCCTGGGAGTCTATGCGGGGGGTTAATTCCTGTACCACCCGGTCTAAGGCGACATGCCGGTTCTCCAGGCCCGATACTGCAGCGGCAACTGCTGTCATAGAGGTTTTCAGCTCCGCCATGTCCTCTGCATGCCTCTCCTCCATGCGGGTGAGTTGTGCGGTGAGGTCATTGCGGGTCGGGAGAGCATGCAGGAGGGACCGGACTTCTGAGAGCAGCTGTGCCGGGGTAAGTGCAGCGCCAGGGTCCCGATCGGCGGTGCCTGGGGAGGACGGGTCCAACTCACCGGGGGTGCGGAGGATCTCCGGCAGCGTCTGGCTCAGCTCCGGGAAGGCCGGGGTTGTCTTCTGAGCGGTGCTTCTTGTTACAGGCGCGGCGGCCATCTTGGAGCGCTGCTGGGCCGCGGACAAAGTGCGCCTCTCCGAGCAGGCAAAACGTGCCAGGAATGCCTGGGGAGACGCCACGGGTGTCGAGGGGGTCTTCCGTGAGCCGGTGGGCATAACGGGGCAGAGTTTGTGCAAGATATAGTCCCGGTAGTGAGGAGCTGTGCCCGGAGCTCAGAACAAACACCTCCTCACACGGCCATGCTCAAGCCACGCCCCTCGGATTCGTTTAAATTAAATTATTGAACAACGAAACTGAATTTATTTCATCGAAAATGTGTTTTATTAATTAAATATTAGTTAGTACAGGAAGCTCCATAAGCCGTTAATTCATATTGCCGGTAATAGAGCTTTCTGTACTAATCATCACTTTACTTTAATGAAAACATCAAATGTTTCTTCTAATTATGTTACCACAATAGCATTATTAGAAGAAACATTTAGAATTATATGTGCGCTCAGCTGATTGGCTGATCGGCTGAGCGCACATATAATTAGCGGGTCCGCAGTACAGTGACTTCATTGTGCTGCGGACCAGCGAAGAGGACACATCGGGGTGAGTATACAGATCTCCCCACCCCCTCCCCAGCACTGCACCCCTCCCAGCAAGGAAGGGGGGTCACTTAACCCCTTCCTTGCTGGGATGGGTGCAGTCTGATATCAGTCTGGCCCCCAAGGGGTTAAGAGGGATGCAATACATCCTCCCTTAACCCCTTGGGGGCCAGACTGTAAGCAGCGATCTGTAAAGATGCTGCATACTGTAAGGAGCACAACACCGCTCACAATGATGGGTGTTGTGCTCCTGTTTGTGTGTTTTTTGTGTGTTTCTCCCTTTTTGTTTTTCAGATATCGGTATCCTGTGGATTACGTCGGATTCCGTGGACTACGTCGATGACCAGCGTTTTTTTAATGTTTTTTTTTAATAAAATGGTCAATGAGGGGTGTGGGGGTGTTTTTATTTGAATAAAAAATTTTTTTAACTTGTGTCTTGTCTTTATTTCTTTACTTTATAGACTTAGTAGTGGAAGCGCTCTAATAGACGGAATCCATTACTAAGTTGGGGCCTAGTGTTAGACGGTATAAAATGGCTAACACTAACCCCCCATTATTACCCCAGTACCCAATGCCACCAGGGGTACTGGGAAGAGCCGGGTGCCAGTGGTCTCCTGGACCGGGCGGCAGCAGGCTGGTAAGATTTAGGCTGTGGAGGGCCTAAACCAATGGCTCTTCCCACCTTGGTGTTACCAGGCTGCTGTCGTTTGGTTCTTAACCCGGCTGGTTATAAAAATAGGGGGAACCCTATGCGGGGTTTTTTTAAAATAAATAAATAATTAAAAAAACCCGCATAGGGTCCCCCCTATTTTTATAACCAGCAGGGTTAAAAACCAAACGACAGCAGCCTGGTAACACCAGGGTGGGAAGAGCCATTGGTTTAGGCCCTCCACAGCCTAAATCTTACCAGCCTGCTGCCGCCCGGTCCAGGAGACCACTGGCACCCGGCTCTTCCCAGTACCCCTGGTGGCATTGGGTACTGGGGTAATAATAGGGGGTTAGTGTTAGCCATTTTATACCGTCTAACACTAGGCCCCAACTTAGTAATGGATTCCGTCTATTAGAGCGCTTCCACTACTAAGTCTATAAAGTAAAGAAATAAAGACAAGACACAAGTAAAAAAAAAATTTTATTCAAATAAAAACACCCAAAACAACACATTGACCATTTTATAAAAAAAAAAACCATTAAAAAAACGCTGGTCATCGACGTAGTCCACGGAATCCGACGTAATCCCCAGGATACCGATATCTGAAAAACAAAAAGGGAGAAACACACAAAAAACACACAAACAGGAGCACAACACCCATCATTGTGAGCGGTGTTGTGCTCCTTACAGTATGCAGCATCTTTACAGATCGCTGCTTACAGTCTGGCCCCCAAGGGGTTAAGGGAGGATGTATTGCATCCCCCTTAACCCCTTGGGGGCCAGACTGATGTCAGACTGTACCCATCCCAGCAAGGAAGGGGTTAAGTGACCCCCCTTCCTTGCTGGGAGGGGTGCAGTGCTGGGGAGGGGGTGGGGAGATCTGTATACTCACCCCGATGTGTCCTCTTAGCTGGTTCGCAGCACAATGAAGTCACTGTGCTGCGGACCGGCTCATTATATGTGCACTGAGCCGATCAGCCAATCAGCTGAGCGCACATCTAATTCTAAATGTTTCTTCTAATAATGCTATTGTGATAACATAATTAGAAGAAACATTTGATGTTTTCATTAAAGTAAAGTGATGATTAGTACAGAAAGCTCTATTACCGGCAATATGAATTAACGGCTTATGGAGCTTCCTGTACTAATTAATATTTAATTAATAAAACACATTTTCGATTAAATAAATTCAGTTTCATTGTTCAATAATTTAATTCTAACGAATCCATCATTGTGCAATTAAATATACTGTCAAAAAATAAATATATATATAAATATACATTTATTTATATATCTATTTATTTTAACAGTATATTTAATTGCAAAATGATGGATTCGTTAGAATTAAATTATTGACAGGGACTTTATTATAAAGAGAATGTGTTTTATTAATTTAATATATTAACGATTAGAGGCATCGGCATTCGGCATCATTGCCGGCTATTTTTGAAGTACTCCGTACGGACCGCCTGTCAATCCACGGACGCATGTCCAGCCGCAAACAATGGTCTTGTTCATTTTTTACGGGTCCGTTTACGATAGGGCCGTAGATTCAGACATAGTGTGCACTGTGCAGCCATATATCCTATACTTTCCAGCGTACGCATGAACCACCAAAAATACCGCCGCACAATTACAGCCGCAAATACAGCCGCACACTTACATAGTCTGAACCTGGCCTATATATTTATATATGTACAGCCGGTATAACCTGGGGATCTCCTGTATATAATTATATATGTACAGCTGGTATAACCTGGGTATATACTGTATATAACTATATATGTACAGCCGGTATAACCTGGGGATCTCCTGTATATAATTATATATGTACAGCTGGTATAACCTGGGTATATACTGTATATAATTATATATGTACAGCTGCTATAACCTGGGTATATACTGTATATAATTGTATATGTACAGCTGCTATATCCTGGGTATCTCCTGTATATAATTATATATGTACAGCCGGTATAACCTCGGTATATACTGTATATAATTATACTTGTACAGCTGCTATAACCTGGGTATATACTGTATATAATTATATATGTACAGCTGGTATAACCTGGGTATATACTGTATATAATTATATATGTACAGCTGGTATAACCTGGGTACAGGGGCGTAGCTAAAGGCTGATGGGCCCTGGTGCAAAATGTTAGCTTGCCCCCCCCCCCCCCCCCATCTCCCCCCGATCAGGCAAAGTCCTATCTAACGTTATATCCAATTACTCTAATGTGCCACCATGTTCTAATGCCCTGTCACTGCCTCCACCTCATGTGCTGCACTACTGCCCCCTATAGATAATGCCCTGTCACTGTCTCCACCTCATGTACTGCACTACTGCCCCCTATAGATAATGCCCTGTCACTGTCTCCACCTCATGTACTGCACTACTGCCCCCTATAGATAATGCCCTGTCACTGTCTCCACCTCATGTACTGCACTACTGCCCCCTATAGATAATGCCCTGTCACTGCCTCCACCTCATGTGCTGCACTACTGCCCCCTATAGATAATGCCCTGTCACTGTCTCCACCTCATGTACTGCACTACTGCCCCCTATAGATAATGCCCTGTCACTGTCTCCACCTCATGTACTGCACTACTGCCCCCTATAGATAATGCCCTGTCACTGTCTCCACCTCATGTACTGCACTACTGCCCCCTATAGATAATGCCCTGTCACTGTCTCCACCTCATGTACTGCACTACTGCCCCCTATAGATAATGCCCTGTCACTGTCTCCACCTCATGTACTGCACTACTGCCCCCTATAGATAATGCCCTGCCACTGCCTCCACCTCATGTGCTGCACTACTGCCCCCTATAGATAATGCCCTGTCACTGCCTCCACCTCATGTGCTGCACTACTGCCCCCTATAGATAATGCCCTGTCACTGTCTCCACCTCATGTACTGCACTACTGCCCCCTATAGATAATGCCCTGTCACTGTCTCCACCTCATGTACTGCACTACTGCCCCCTATAGATAATGCCCTGTCACTGCCTCCACCTCATGTGCTGCACTACTGCCCCCTATAGATAATGCCCTGTCACTGTCTCCACCTCATGTACTGCACTACTGCCCCCTATAGATAATGCCCTGTCACTGTCTCCACCTCATGTACTGCACTACTGCCCCCTATAGATAATGCCCTGTCACTGCCTCCACCTCATGTACTGCACTACTGCCCCCTATAGATAATGGACTGTACTGTGTCATTGTCTAATCATTGTATTCCAATCTTTGACTCTCCAGCTGAAAAACTACAACTCTCATCATGAACTGCCAGTTGGAAACGATGGGAGTTGTAGTGCTGCAACCTGAAGAGCCAAATGCTGCAAAACTACAACTCCCATAATAAACTGTCAGCAGGGCACGATGAAGTTTGAACTTCTGCAACCTGGAGAAGTCACCTGATATCACCTGCAGTCCTATGTAACACCACAGATAACAGTGATATCCCTCTGAGTACAGATAATGTAGTAGTCATCTGCAGTCCTATGTAACACCACAGATAACACAGTGATATCTCTGAGTACAGATAATGTAGTAGTCACCTGCAGTCCTATGTAACACCACAGATAACACAGTGATATCTCTGAGTACAGATAATGTAGATGTCACCTGCAGTCCTATGTAACAGCACAGATAACACAGTGATATCTCTGAGTACAGATAATGTAGATGTCACCTGCAGTCCTATGTAACAGCACAGATAACACAGTGATATCTCTGAGTACAGATCATGTAGTAGATGTCCCCTGCAGTCCTATGTAACAGCACAGATAACACAGTGATATCTCTGAGTACAGATAATGTAGTAGCTGTCACCTGCAGTCCTATGTAACACCACAGATAACACAGTGATATCTCTGAGTACAGATAATGTAGATGTCACCTGCAGTCCTATGTAACAGCACAGATAACACAGTGATATCTCTGAGTACAGATAATGTAGTAGTCACCTGCAGTCCTATGTAACACCACAGATAACACAGTGATATCTCTGAGTACAGATAATGTAGTAGTCACCTGCAGTCCTATGTAACAGCACAGATAACACAGTGATATCTCTGAGTACAGATAATGTAGTAGTCACCTGCAGTCCTATGTAACACCACAGATAACACAGTGATATCTCTGAGTACAGATAATGTAGTAGCTGTCACCTCGGGGCGCCCCTACTAAATGATGTTCTACAAAATAAGAAAACCGTCATACAGTGACTCACCGGTGACGTCTTCTTTGATCTGAGGTGTCACTTTCCCTTTTCCTCTCCATCCGGCCCAGACCTCCAGGATGATTCCTTCCAGATACGTTTCATCCCCTTAGAACCTGCGAGACAAACAATTTAGGCTCCGCACATTTCTAGCAACTTCCTTTCCTTCCTCCCTCCTGTAGGCTCCATAGTAACTGCACTGTTTGGTGTAATGTGCAGTAAAGTGAGTAGGAATGTGGGATGCCCCCTGTATGTAGGATCCCCTGCTGTGCCCCCTGTATGTAGGATCCCCTGCTGTGCCCCCTGTATGTAGGATCCCCTGCTGTGCCCCCTGTATGTAGGATCCCCTGCTGTGCCCCCTGTATGTAGGATCCCCTGCTGTGCCCCCTGTATGTAGGATCCCCTGCTGTGCCCCCTGTATGTAGGATCCCCTGCTGTGCCCCCTGTATGTAGGATCCCCTGCTGTGCCCCCTGTATGTAGGATTCCCTGCTGTGCCCCCATGAGCTAATAATGGCCCCAGAGGTGCCCCATACAATAATAATGCCCCCAGAGGTGCCCCCATGAACTAATAATGCCCCCAGAGGTGCCCCCATACACTAATAATGCCCCCAGAGGTGCCCCCATACAATAATAATGCCCCCAGAGGTGCCCCCATGAGTTAATTATGCCCCCAGAGGTGCCCCCATATACTAATAATGCCCCAAGAGGTGCCCCCATACAATAATAATGCCCCCAGAGGTGCCCCCATACACTAATAATGCCCCCAGAGGTGCCCCCATACAATAATAATGCCCCCAGAGGTGCCCCCATGAGTTAATTATGCCCCCAGAGGTGCCCCATGAACTAATAATGCCCCCAGAGGTGCCCCCATACACTAATAATGCCCCCAGAGGTGCCCCCATACACTAATAATGCCCCCAGAGGTGCCCCCATGAGTTAATTATGCCCCCAGAGGTGCCCCCATATACTAATAATGCCCCACGAGGTGCCCCCATACAATAATAATGCCCCAGAGGTGCCCCCATATACTAATAATGCCCCCAGAGGTGCCCCCATACACTAATACTGCCCCCAGAGGTGCCCCCCATACACTAATAATGCCCCCAGAGGTGCCCCCATATACTAATAATGCCCCCAGAGGTGCCCCCATATACTAATAATGCCCCCAGAGGTGCCCCCATATACTAATAATGCCCCCAGAGGTGCCCCCATATACTAATAATGCCCCCAGAGGTGCCCCCATATACTAATACTGCCCCCAGAGGTGCCCCCATACACTAATAATGCCCCCAGAGGTGCCCCCATATACTAATAATGCCCTCAGAGGTGCCCCCATACAATAATAATGCCCCCAGAGGTGCCCCCATACACTAATAATGCCCCCAGAGGTGCCCCCCATATACTAATAATGCCCCCAGAGGTGCCCCTAAAAAAACAAACATCTTACTCACCTAATCGGCGCTGTGCAGGCAGCAGCTCTTCCTCCTCTTCGGGCTCCATCTTGCGAGCCGCAGGGACGGGACTTCCGGCAGACGTGATGACGTCACATGATCACGCCTGCCGGAGAGGTCACGGCCCGGCCTCCCATAGGCTGCTGGTATGAAGTGCCGGCAGCCTATGGGAGAGAATACAGGAGGAGGACGCTGACAGGTCCTTCTCCTGTATTCTGATCGCTTTAATGTTCCGCCCGCTCAATGTGCTCACTGTGCGGGCGGAACATCAAAGCGATCAGTGCATCCCGAGAAGCTGCCGCAGCTTCTCGGGATGCATAAAGTGACAGTGTCACAAGTGGCAAGGGGGGCCGTGCGGGCCCCCCTAGCGTAGGGGCCCAGTCGCCATGGCGACCCCGGCGACCCCTATAGCTACGCCACTGCCTGGGTATATACTGTATATAATTATATACGTACAGCTGGTATAACCTGGGTATATACTGTATATAATTATATTTGTAGATTTGGTATTACCTGGGTATATACTGTATATAATTCTATATGTAGAGCTGGTATAACCTGGGGATCTCCTGTATATAATTATATATGTACAGCTGGTATAACCTGGGTATCTCCTGTATATAATTATATATGTAGAGCTGGTATAACCTGGGTATATACTGTATATAATTATACATGTACAGCTGATATAACCTGTGTATTTACTGTATATAATTTTATTTGTAAAGCTGGTATAACCTGGGTATCTCCTGTATATAATTATATTTGTAGAGCTGGTATAACCTGGGTATATACTGTATATAATTATATATGTACAGCTGGTATACCCTGGGTATATACTGCATGTAATTATATATGTACAGCTGGTATAACCTGGGTATATACTGTATATAATTATATATGTACAGCTGGTATAACCTGGGTATATACTGTATATAATATATATGTACAGCTGGTATAACCTGGGTATCTCCTGTATATAATTATATTTGTAGAGCTGGTATGACCTGGATATGTCAGTGCTGGTGTTGCAGAGGATGGTGGGTGTGTGGTGGACGACCGGTCACTTGCCAGGTGGTGCTGTGTGACGTCACTGCTGTGGTGGTTGGTCGGGATATAGCTCAGCCAGGTGTTAGGTTGTCGTGACGCCAGGTATGGGGGGGGGCACACCTGCTTTTATTTTAATGAGGCTGGCTATACCCTTTCCCCTGTGGTCGGTGACCTGCCGAGATGTGAGGGGGTCCCTTGGGTGCTTATCACGGTGGTCCGGAGTGGAGCAGTGACCCACCCAGACTATTGGTACCGCCACGCACAGAAGGGGGAGATGACCCAAGGATGATGCAATGGCTGTGTAGGTGCTTAGAGAATAACCACTGAGTTCAGCTACCATAAATAAACTCTTCTTTACTGCAGAAAGGCTTAGTACAGGGATACATAGTGACCGCTGCTGAGAGCTGAGGAGGAGTACAGCCGTACTGACTGAGTTGCGTGCTGAGAAGTAGAGAGGAGGATGTCGAGAGAGTCCCAACCAGTGGCGGATTAAATTTACCCTGGGCCCCGGGCTTTCCGCCCAACCTGCCCCCCCCCCTCTGCTCCGTCCACAACCGATCCCAACTAGAAAAAAATACACTAATTTCTTTGTAGTAAACTATTAACTATTATTGTCATCCAAGCAATAAAATAAATAAAGAGCAAGTATTACCACCATACATACTACCACCATACATACTACTACCACCATACATACTACTACCACCATACATACTACTACCACCATACATACTACCACCATACATACTACTACCACCATACATACTACTACCACCATACATACTACTACCACCATACATACTACCACCATACATACTACCACCATACATACTACTACCACCATACATACTACTACCACCATACATACTACTACCACCATACATACTACCACCATACATACTACTACCACCATACATACTACTACCACCATACATACTACTACCACCATACATACTACCACCATACATACTACCACCATACATACTACCACCATACATACTATCACCATACATACTATCACCATACATACTACTACCATACATACTACTACCATACATACTATCACCATACATACTACCACCATACATACTACCACCATACATACTACCACCATACATATTACCACCATACATACTACCACCATACATACTACCACCATACATACTACCACCATACATACTACCACCATACTTACTACCACCATACATACTACTACCACCATACATACTACCACCATACATACTACCACCATACATACTACCACCATACTTACTACCACCATACATACTACCACCATACATACTACCACCATACATACTATCACCATACATACTACCACCATACATACTACCACCATACATACTACCACCATACATATTACCACCATACATACTACCACCATACATACTACCACCATACATACTACCACCATACATACTACCACCATACTTACTACCACCATACATACTACTACCACCATACATACTACCACCATACATACTATCACCATACATACTATCACCATACATATTACCACCATACATACTACCACCATACATACTACCACCATACTTACTACCACCATACTTACTACCACCATACATACTACTACCACCATACATACTACCACCATACATACTATCACCATACATATTACCACCATACATACTACCACCATACTTACTACCACCATACATACTACTACCACCATACATACTACCACCATACATTCTACCACCATACATACTACCACCATACATACTACCACCATACATACTACCACCATACATACATACCACCACCATACATACTACCACCATACATACTACCACCATACATACTACTACCACCATACATACATACTACCACCATACATACTACCACCATACATACTACCACCATACATACTACCACCATACATACTACCACCATACATACTACCACCATACCACCAGACCAAACCCTGAGACCAATACTGCCACTACCATCAGTATACAAGGGCCATATAATCCCTTCATACATATTACCATCACACTGTTACTGCCCAAGTCCAGTAAACTAAGCTTGAGGGAGAAAAACAGTATACAAGGGGCAAATATTACCGCCACACCATGACCACAACCATCACACCAAATCCTGCATACCGAGAAGAATAATTTAGTGTACTGCACATAAGAATTATACTTCCATCAAATGCCACGAAAGTAGTCACAAAATGACTACACGGTCAATCAGCCCCATGCCAGACTTCACATCAGCAATACATCTGTCTACACTGTACTACAACTCCCAGCATATCCTGAGGGCTGCAGACTGTCAGTACATGCTGGGAGTTGTAGTGCCTGCAGCTGTTGTAGTTGGGTCCTGGATGCTTTGTAGCATATAAGAATACATAGATCTGTGGGGGCTCAGTGCAGGGAAGTGACCCCAGAACATCACTAATAGGGGATGGAACAAAAATACCCCCCCCCCCCCCCATATTATCCCCACACTGTCACACTGATAGGAACTAAATCCAGACAATCAAGAACAATATTACTAATAATACCTGTATATAAGAAAAGATATCTCCTCAATGTGACCACCACACAGTGACTAAGCCGCATGGATCTCCAAACTGCGGCCCTCCAGCTGTTGCGAAACCACAACTCCCATCATGCCTGGACAGCTAAAGCTTTGGATCTGGCTGTCTGGAGGGCCGCAGTTTGGAGACCCATGGAATAAGGGGTCATTCACACATCTCTAGAATTCCGTCCACACACAGTCTGTGTTCTGTGGACTGGACCTGGGAACTCCCAGCATCCTGATCATTTATGATGTCGGGAGCTCCTAGGCAGTTTAAAAGTTTGCGCTGGTGTACTGTACTGTGACCCCGGGGCTGTGTCAGTACACTAGCGCAAACCATACACTGACCCATTTAGACCCCAATGGTACACAGGCTCTGCACACCATATAAGTGATTACAGTGCAGTTACTATAAACTCACAGGTGGCGTCTTCTCTGACTGCAGTCACTCGCACTTTGCTTTCTTCTGGCAGGGCCATCATGAAGACTTCTCCAGCTACAGCTCGTCTGCAGGGAGGCTGGGGGTGACTGGGGAAGGGAGGCAGCTGGGGGTGACTGGGGAAGGGAGGCAGCTGGGGGTGACTGGGGAAGGGAGGCAGCTGGGGGTGACTGGGGAAGGGAGGCAGCTGGGGGTGACTGGGGAAGGGAGGCAGCTGGGGGTGACTGGGGAAGGAGAGGCAGCTGGGGGTGACTGGGGAAGGGAGGCCGCTGGGGGTGACTGGGAAAGGGAGGCAGCTGGGGGTGACTGGGGAAGGGAGGCAGCTGGGGGTGACTGGGGAAGGGAGGCAGCTGGGGGTGACTGGGGAAGGGAGGCAGCTGGGGGTGACTGGGGATAGAGAGGCAGCTGGGGGTGACTGGGGAAGGAGAGGCAGCTGGGGGGGGGGGTGGGGAAGGGAGGCAGCTGGGGGTGACTGGGGAAGGAGAGGCAGCTGGGGGTGACTGGGGAAGGAGAGGCAGCTGGGGGTGACTGGGGAAGGAGAGGCAGCTGGGGGTGACTGGGGAAGGGAGGCAGCTGGGGGGGGGGGGTGGGGAAGGGAGGCAGCTGGGGGTGGGGAAGGGAGGCAGCTGGGGGGGACTGGGGAAGGAGAGGCAGCTGGGGGTGGGGAAGGGAGGCAGCTGGGGGGGACTGAGGAAGGGAGGCAGCTGGGGGTGGGGAAGGGAGGCAGCTGGGGGTGGGGAAGGGAGGCAGCTGGGGGTGACTGGGGAAGGAGAGGCAGCTGGGGGGGACTGAGGAAGGGAGGCAGCTGGGGTCTGCGGTTAAGCGGGGGGGGGGGGGGGGGGTCTGCGGGCGCCCGATCGCAAAACGATCGCAAAACGATTTTTCAACGAAATCGTTAATCGTACAATCTGGACAATAATCTCCTCGTGTAAACTTAGCATTAGACTCACTAAGGTGTGGCAACACTTCCTCTCCCCATGTGACTTCCTCCTACAGCATCAGTAACGTGTGCTGTGAGTGGGTGAGAAGGTAGAAAAGAGAGAGAGAGCTCCCATTGGAGCACAGATCACAGAGACAATAACCCTTTATACACCACAGCTGTGCAATACTTAGGTATACAGTACGTATACTAGCGACATCTAGTGACAAACTTAAGTAATACCTCACCAACACTGACATTTTAAAGTACAGGCTTTTGCGAGAGGTGTAAGAACAATCAACACCCATGGTGGGACACCACAGGTGCACAGTGTGCTGGGATGTTATAATCACTGTACTATTATATGATGGTTATAATGGTCTCCCCTCTCTTACAGATCGCCTCGCCCTGCTCTCCCCGGGTGAACTACGAGCTGGTAAGTTTGGGTTGTTGCCTGAATTGTTATGAATCTTTCCATTTCACCATCATCTTTGGTATCTCAGCAGACTGCATGTCACCTGATTGGCTTAGATACAGTGACTCTTAGCAGAGTACCACACCAGATAAGCTTAGATACTCTAGCATCATAGGTCAGTAATTGGCTTAGATACAGCTGAAGGTTTGCAGACAGTATCACACACAATGGGCATGGGAGATGGGAATGTGCCGGAACGTTCTGATGAATCATAATGGGAGGAGACGGCTCGTATATCGGGGGCTCTCCCTGTCTGACTGCGGTGACCCCCAAATCAGCTGCAGCTGGGGGCGACTATTAATGGGAGTCCGGGGGTCATATGCCGGCACAGGGGAGGGGGTTCACCATCTGTATCAGCCCCATGGACTCTCACAGATCTCCCGGCCTCCTCCTCAGACTGGAGGCTATTGGGTATATTGTGCGCAGGGCAGAGCTGTGTGTGTGTGTGTGTGTGTGTGTAGGGCAGAGCTCTGTGTGTGTGTGTGTGTGTGTGTGTGTGTGTGTGTGTGCGCGCGCAGGGCAGAACTGTGTGTGTGTGTGCAGGGCAGAGCTGTGTGTGTGTGTGTGTGTGCAGGGCAGAACTGTGTGTGTGTGTGCAGGGCAGAGCTGTGTGTGTGTGTGTGCAGGGCAGAACTGTGTGTGTGTGTGTGTGTGCAGGGCAGAACTGTGTGCAGGACAGAGCTGTGTGTGTGTGTGTGCGCGGGGCAGAGGTGTGTGTGTGTGTGTGTGTGTGCGCAGGGCAGAGCTGTGTGTGTGTGCAGGGCAGAGCTGTGTGTGTGTGTGTGTGTGTGCAGGGCAGAGCTGTGTGTGTGTGTGTGTGTGTGTGCAGGACAGAGCTGTGTGTGTGTGTGCAGGGCAGAGCTGTGTGTGTGTGTGCAGGGCAGAGCTGTGTGTGTGTGTGTGCAGGGCAGAGCTGTGTGTGTGTGTGCAGGGCAGAGCTGTGTGTGTGTGTGCAGGACAGAGCTGTGTGTGTGTGTGTGTGCAGGGCAGAGCTGTGTGTGTGTGCAGGACAGAGCTGTGTGTGTGTGTGTGTGCAGGGTAGAGCTATGTGTGTGTGCAGGGCAGAGCTGTGTGTGTGTGCAGGGCAGAGCTATGTGTGTGTGCAGGGCAGAGCTGTGTGTGTGTGTGTGTGTGCAGGGTAGAGCTATGTGTGTGTGCAGGGCAGAGCTGTGTGTGTGTGCAGGGCAGAGCTATGTGTGTGTGCAGGGCAGAGCTATGTGTGTGTGCAGGGCAGAGCTGTGTGTGTGTGCAGGGCAGAGCTGTGTGTGTGTGTGTGTGTGCAGGGTAGAGCTATGTGTGTGTGCAGGGCAGAGCTGTGTGTGTGTGCAGGGCAGAGCTATGTGTGTGTGCAGGGCAGAGCTGTGTGTGTGTGTGCAGGACAGAGCTGTGTGTGTGTGCAGGGCAGAGCTGTGTGTGTGTGTGCAGGGCAGAGCTGTGTGTGTGTGCAGGGCAGAGCTGTGTGTGTGTGTGCGCAGGGCAGAGCTGTGTGTGTGTGCAGGGCAGAGCTGTGTGTGTGTGTGTGTGTGTGTGCAGGGCAGAACTGTGTGTGTGTGTGTGCAGGGCAGAACTGTGTGCGCGGGGCAGAGGTGTGTGTGTGTGTGTGTGCGCAGGGCAGAGGTGTGTGTGTGTGTGTGTGTGTGTGTGTGTGTGCGCGCGCAGGGCAGATCTGTGTGTGTGTGCAGGACAGAGCTGTGTGTGTGCACGGGGCAGAGGTGTGTGTGTGTGTGCAGGGCAGAGCTGTGTGTGTGCAGGACAGAGCTGTGTGTGTGTGTGCAGGGCAGAGCTGTGTGTGTGTGTGCAGGGCAGAGCTGTGTGTGTGTGTGCAGGGCAGAGCTGTGTGTGTGTGTGCAGGGCAGAGCTGTGTGTGTGTGCAGGGCAGAGCTGTGTGTGTGTGCAGGGCAGAGCTGTGTGTGTGTGTGTGTGCAGGACAGAGCTGTGTGTGTGTGCAGGGCAGAGCTGTGTGTGTGTGTGTGTGCAGGGCAGAGCTGTGTGTGTGTGTGTGTGTGTGTGCAGGGCAGAGCTGTGTGTGTGTGTGTGTGCAGGGCAGAGCTGTGTGTGTGTGTGTGTGTGTGTGCAGGGCAGAGCTGTGTGTGTGTGTGTGTGCAGGGCAGAGCTGTGTGTGTGTGTGTGTGTGTGTGTGTGTGTGTGTGTGTGTGCAGGGCAGAGCTGTGTGTGTGTGTGTGTGTGTGTGCAGGGCAGAGCTGTGTGTGTGTGCAAAACTCTAACTCCACTCGTGCACTGCTAGCAGGACATGATGGGATTTGAACTTTGACAACTGAAACAGTGAAAACAGCGACTTGTGGGACAGGTTATTAGTGCAGGGTTCTCCAACATGTGACTTTCCAGTTGCTCAAAAACTACAACTCCCACCATTGCATTTCTGGCTGGACATAATGGGAGTTATAGTTTTGCAACAGCTGAAAAGTCACTGATTGGGAAACAAAGATTTATCTTGTGTGACGTCATGTATGATATAACGCAGCTCCCGTCCTCTCCTCCCTCTATATCCTGTGTGACGTCATGTATGATATAACGCAGCTCCCGTCCTCTCCTCCTCCTCCCTCTATATCCTGTGTGACGTCATGTATGATATAACGCAGCTCCCGTCCTCTCCTCCTCCTCCCTCTATATCCTGTGTGACGTCATGTATGATATAACGCAGCTCCCGTCCTCTCCTCCCTCTATATCCTGTGTGATGTCATGTATGATATAACGCAGCTCCCGTCCTCTCCTCCCTCTATATCCTGTGTGACGTCATGTATGATATAACGCAGCTCCCGTCCTCCTCCCACTATATCCTGTGTGATGTCATGTATGATATAACGCAGCTCCCGTCCTCTCCTCCTCCCACTATATCCTGTGTGACGTCATGTATGATATAACGCAGCTCCCGTCCTCTCCTCCTCCCACTATATCCTGTGTGACGTCATGTATGATATAACGCAGCTCCCGTCCTCTCCTCCTCCCACTATATCCTGTGTGACGTCATGTATGATATAACACGGCTCTCGTCCTCTCCTCCCTCTATATATCCTGTGTGATGTCATGTATGATATAACGCAGCTCCCGTCCTCTCCTCCCTCTATATCCTGTGTGATGTCATGTATGATATAACGCAGCTCCCGTCCTCTCCTCCTCCCTCTATATCCTGTGTGACGTCATGTATGATATAACGCAGCTCCCGTCCTCCTCCCTCTATATCCTGTGTGACGTCATGTATGATATAACGCAGCTCCCGTCCTCTCCTCCTCCCTCTATATCCTGTGTGACGTCATGTATGATATAACGCAGCTCCCGTCCTCTCCTCCTCTCTCTATATCCTGTGTGACGTCATGTATGATATAACGCAGCTCCCGTCCTCTCCTCCTCCCTCTATATCCTGTGTGATGTCATGTATGATATAACGCAGCTCCCGTCCTCTCCTCCTCCCTCTATATCCTGTGTGACGTCATGTATGATATAACGCAGCTCCCGTCCTCTCCTCCTCCCTCTATATCCTGTGTGACGTCATGTATGATATAACGCAGCTCCCGTCCTCCTCCCTCTATATTCTGTGTGACGTCATGTATGATATAACGCAGCTCCCGTCCTCTCCTCCCTCTATATCCTGTGTGATGTCATGTATGATATAACGCAGCTCCCGTCCTCTCCTCCTCCCTCTATATCCTGTGTGACGTCATGTATGATATAACGCAGCTCCCGTCCTCTCCTCCTCCCTCTATATCCTGTGTGATGTCATGTATGATATAACGCAGCTCCCGTCCTCTCCTCCTCCCTCTATATCCTGTGTGACGTCATGTATGATATAACGCAGCTCCCGTCCTCTCCTCCCTCTATATCCTGTGTGACGTCATGTATGATATAACGCAGCTCCCGTCCTCTCCTCCTCCCCCTATATCCTGTGTGACGTCATGTATGATATAACGCAGCTCCCGTCCTCTCCTCCCTCTATATCCTGTGTGACGTCATGTATGATATAACGCAGCTCCCCTCCTCTCCTCCCTCTATATTCTGTGTGACGTCATGTATGATATAACGCAGCTCCCGTCCTCTCCTCCCTCTATATCCTGTGTGACGTCACGTATGATATAACGCAGCTCCCGTCCTCTCCTCCCTCTCTATCCTGTGTGACGTCATGTATGATATAACGCAGCTCCCGTCCTCTCCTCCTCCCTCTATATCCTGTGTGATGTCATGTATGATATAACGCAGCTCCCGTCCTCTCCTCCTCCCTCTATATCCTGTGTGACGTCATGTATGATATAACGCAGCTCCCGTCCTCCCCCCCTCTATATCCTGTGTGACGTCATGTATGATATAACGCAGCTCCCGTCCTCTCCTCCTCCCTCTATATCCTGTGTGATGTCATGTATGATATAACGCAGCTCCCGTCCTCTCCTCCCTCTATATCCTGTGTGACGTCATGTATGATATAACGCAGCTCCCGTCCTCTCCTCCTCCCTCTATATCCTGTGTGATGTCATGTATGATATAACGCAGCTCCCGTCCTCTCCTCCTCCCTCTATATCCTGTGTGATGTCATGTATGATATACCGCAGCTCCCGTCCTCTCCTCCTCCTCCCTCTATATCCTGTGTGACGTCATGTATGATATAACGCAGCTCCCGTCCTCTCCTCCCTCTATATCCTGTGTGATGTCATGTATGATATAACGCAGCTCCCGTCCTCCTCCCTCTATATCCTGTGTGACGTCATGTATGATATAACGCAGCTCTCGTCCTCTCCTCCTCCCTCTATATCCTGTGTGACGTCATGTATGATATAACACAGCTCCCGTCCTCTCCTCCCTCTATATCCTGTGTGATGTCATGTATGATATAACGCAGCTCCCGTCCTCTCCTCCCTCTATATATCCTGTGTGACGTCATGTATGATATAACGCAGCTCCCGTCCTCCTCCCTCTATATCCTGTGTGACGTCATGTATGATATAACGCAGCTCCCGTCCTCCTCCCTCTATATCCTGTGTGATGTCATGTATGATATAACGCAGCTCCCGTCCTCTCCTCCTCCCTCTACATCCTGTGTGATGTCATGTATGATATAACGCAGCTCCCCTCCTCTCCTCTCTCTATATCCTGTGTGACGTCATGTATGATATAACGCAGCTCCCGTCCTCTCCTCCTCCCTCTATATCCTGTGTGATGTCATGTATGATATAACGCAGCTCCCGTCCTCTCCTCCTCCCTCTATATCCTGTGTGACGTCATGTATGATATAACGCAGCTCCCGTCCTCTCCTCCTCCCTCTATATCCTGTGTGACGTCATGTATGATATAACGCAGCTCCCGTCCTCTCCTCCTCCCTCTATATCCTGTGTGACGTCATGTATGATATAACGCAGCTCCCGTCCTCCTCCCTCTATATCCTGTGTGACGTCATGTATGATATAACGCAGCTCCCGTCCTCTCCTCCTCCCTCCTATATCCTGTGTGACGTCATGTATGATATAACGCAGCTCCTGTCCTCTCCTCCTCCCTCTATATCACTGTGTGATGTCATGTATGATATAACGCAGCTCCCGTCCTTCTCCTCCCTCTATATCCTGTGTGATGTCATGTATGATATAACGCAGCTCCCCTCCTCCTCCCTCTATATCCTGTGTGACGTCATGTATGATATAACGCAGCTCCCGTCCTCCCTCCCTCTATATACTGTGTGACGTCATGTATGATATAACGCAGCTCCAGTCCTCTCCTCCTCCCTCTATATCCTGTGTGATGTCATGTATGATATAACGCAGCTCCGTCCTCTCCTCCCTCTATACCTGTGTGACGTCATGTATGATATAACGCAGCTCCCGTCCTCTCCTCCCTCTATATCCTGTGTGACGTCATGTATGATATAACGCAGCTCCCGTCCTCTCCTCCTCCCACTATATCCTGTGTGACGTCATGTATGATATAACGCAGCTCCCGTCCTCTCCTCCCTCTATATCCTGTGTGACGTCATGTATGATATAACGCAGCTCCCGTCCTCTCCTCCCTCTATATCCTGTGTGACGTCATGTATGATATAACGCAGCTCCCGTCCTCTCCTCCTCTCTCTATATCCTGTGATGTCATGTATGATATAACGCAGCTCCCGTCCCTCCTCCCTCTATATCCTGTGTGACGTCATGTATGATATAACGCAGCTCCCGTCCTCTCCTCCTCCTCTATATCCTGTGTGACCTCATGTATGATATAACGCAGCTCCCGTCCTCTCCTCCCTCTATATCCTGTGTGACTGTCATGTATGATATAACGCAGCTCCCGTCCTCTCCTCCTCCCTCTATATCCTGTGTGACGTCATGTATGATATAACGCAGCTCCCGTCCTCTCCTCCCTCTATATCCTGTGTGAAGTCATGTATGATATAACGCAGCTCCCGTCCTCTCCTCCTCCTCCCTCTATATCCTGTGTGATGTCATGTATGATATAACGCAGCTCCCGTCCTCTCCTCCCTCTATATCCTGTGTGACGTCATGTATGATATAACGCAGCTCCCGTCCTCTCCTCCCTCTATATCCTGTGTGACGTCATGTATGATATAACGCAGCTCCCGTCCTCTCCTCCTCCCTCTATATCCTGTGTGACGTCATGTATGATATAACGCAGCTCCCGTCCTCCTCCCTCTATATCCTGTGTGACGTCATGTATGATATAACGCAGCTCCCGTCCTCTCCTCCCCCCTCTATATCCTGTGTGACGTCATGTATGATATATAACGCAGCTCCCGTCCTCTCCTCCTCCCTCTATATCCTGTGTGATGTCATGTATGATATAACGCAGCTCCCGTCCTCTCCTCCCTCTATATATCCTGTGTGATGTCATGTATGATATAACGCAGCTCCCCTCCTCTCCTCCCTCTATATCCTGTGTGACGTCATGTATGATATAACGCAGCTCCCGTCCTCTCCTCCCTCTATATCCTGTGTGACGTCATGTATGATATAACGCAGCTCCCGTCCTCTCCTCCTCCCTCTATATCCTGTGTGATGTCATGTATGATATAACGCAGCTCCCGTCCTCTCCTCCTCCCTCTATATCCTGTGTGACGTCATGTATGATATAACGCAGCTCCCGTCCTCTCCTCCCTCTATATCCTGTGTGACGTCATGTATGATATAACGCAGCTCCCGTCTCCTCCTCCGTCTATATATCCTGTGTGATGTCATGTATGATATAACGCAGCTCCCGTCCTCTCCTCCTCCCTCTATATCCTGTGTGACGTCATGTATGATATAACGCAGCTCCCGTCCTCCTCCCTCTATATATCCTGTGTGATGTCATGTATGATATAACGCAGCTCCCGTCCTCTCCTCCTCCCTCTATATCCTGTGTGACGTCATGTATGATATAACGCAGCTCCCGTCCTCTCCTCCCTCTATATCCTGTGTGATGTCATGTATGATATAACGCAGCTCCCGTCCTCTCCTCCTCCCTCTATATCCTGTGTGACGTCATGTATGATATAACGCAGCTCCCGTCCTCCTCCCTCTATATCCTGTGTGATGTCATGTATGATATAACGCAGCTCCCGTCCTCTCCTCCTCCCTCTTTATCCTGTGTGATGTCATGTATGATATAACGCAGCTCCCGTCCTCCTCCCTCTATATATCCTGTGTGATGTCATGTATGATATAACGCAGCTCTCGTCCTCTCCTCCTCCCTCTATATCCTGTGTGACGTCATGTATGATATAACGCAGCTCCCGTCCTCTCCTCCCTCTATATCCTGTGTGATGTCATGTATGATATAACGCAGCTCCCGTCCTCCTCCCTCTATATCCTGTGTGACGTCATTTATGATATAACGCAGCTCCCGTCCTCCTCCCTCTATATCCTGTGTGACGTCATTTATGATATAACGCAGCTCCCGTCCTCTCCTCCCTCTATATCCTGTGTGACGTCATGTATGATATAACGCAGCTCCCGTCCTCTCCTCCCCCCTCTATATCCTGTGTGATGTCATGTATGATATAACGCAGCTCCCGTCCTCTCCTCCCTCTATATCCTGTGTGATGTCATGTATGATATAACGCAGCTCCCGTCCTCCTCCCTCTATATCCTGTGTGATGTCATGTATGATATAACGCAGCTCCCGTCCTCTCCTCCCTCTATATCCTGTGTGACGTCATGTATGATATAACGCAGCTCCCGTCCTCTCCTCCTCCTGTCTATATTCCTGTGTGACGTCATGTATGATATAACGCAGCTCCCGTCCTCTCCTCCTCCCTCTATATCCTGTGTGATGTCATGTATGATATAACGCAGCTCCCGTCCTCTCCTCCCTCTATATCCTGTGTGACGTCATGTATGATATTACGCAGCTCCCGTCCTCTCCTCCCTCTATATCCTGTGTGATGTCATGTATGATATAACGCAGCTCCCGTCCTCTCCTCCTCCCTCTATATCCTGTGTGATGTCATGTATGATATAACGCAGCTCCCGTCCTCTCCTCCCTCTATATATCCTGTGTGATGTCATGTATGATATAACGCAGCTCCCGTCCTCCTCCCTCTATATCCTGTGTGACGTCATGTATGATATAACGCAGCTCCCGTCCTCCTCCCTCTATATATCCTGTGTGATGTCATGTATGATATAACGCAGCTCCCGTCCTCTCCTCCTCCCTCTATATCCTGTGTGACGTCATTTATGATATAACGCAGCTCCCGTCCTCCTCCCTCTTTATCCTGTGTGACGTCATGTATGATATAACGCAGCTCCCGTCCTCTCCTCCCTCTATATCCTGTGTGATGTCATGTATGATATAACGCAGCTCCCGTCCTCTCCTCCTCCCTCTATATCCTTTGTGATGTCATGTATGATATAACACGGCTCTCGTCCTCTCCTCCCTCTATATCCTGTGTGACGTCATGTATGATATAACGCAGCTCCCGTCCTCTCCTCCCCTCTATATCCTGTGTGATGTCATGTATGATATAACGCAGCTCCCGTCCTCTCCTCCCTCTATATCCTGTGTGACGTCATGTATGATATAACGCAGCTCCCGTCCTCTCCTCCTCCCTCTATATCCTGTGTGATGTCATGTATGATATAACGCAGCTCCCCTCCTCCTCCCTCTATATCCTGTGTGATGTCATGTATGATATAACGCAGCTCCCGTCCTCTCCTCCCTCTATATCCTGTGTGATGTCATGTATGATATAACGCAGCTCCCATCCTCTCCTCCTCCCTCTATATCCTGTGTGACGTCATGTATGATATAACGCAGCTCCCGTCCTCTCCTCCTCCCTCTATATCCTGTGTGACGTCATGTATGATATAACGCAGCTCCCGTCCTCTCCTCCTCCCTCTATATCCTGTGTGATGTCATGTATGATATAACGCAGCTCCCGTCCTCTCCTCCCTCTATATCCTGTGTGACGTCATGTATGATATAACGCAGCTCCCGTCCTCTCCTCCCCCCTCTATATCCTGTGTGATGTCATGTATGATATAACGCAGCTCCCGTCCTCTCCTCCCCTCTATATCCTGTGTGATGTCATGTATGATATAACGCAGCTCCCGTCCTCTCCTCCTCCCTCTATATCCTGTGTGACGTCATGTATGATATAACGCAGCTCCCGTCCTCCTCCCTCTATATCCTGTGTGACGTCATGTATGATATAACGCAGCTCCCGTCCTCTCCTCCCTCTATATCCTGTGTGACTGTCATGTATGATATAACGCAGCTCCCGTCCTCTCCTCCCTCTATATCCTGTGTGATGTCATGTATGATATAACGCAGCTCCCGTCCTCTCCTCCCTCTATATCCTGTGTGACGTCATGTATGATATAACGCAGCTCCCGTCCTCTCCTCCCTCTATATCCTGTGTGATGTCATGTATGATATAACGCAGCTCCCGTCCTCTCCTCCCTCTATATCCTGTGTGACGTCATGTATGATATAACGCAGCTCCCGTCCTCTCCTCCCTCTATATCCTGTGTGACGTCATGTATGATATAACGCAGCTCCCGTCCTCTCCTCCTCCCTCTATATCCTGTGTGATGTCATGTATGATATAACGCAGCTCCCGTCCTCTCCTCCTCCCTCTATATCCTGTGTGACGTCATGTATGATATAACGCAGCTCCCGTCCTCTCCTCCTCCCTCTATATCCTGTGTGATGTCATGTATGATATAACGCAGCTCCCGTCCTCTCCTCCTCCCTCTATATCCTGTGTGACGTCATGTATGATATAACGCAGCTCCCGTCCTCTCCTCCCCTCTATATCCTGTGTGACGTCATGTATGATATAACGCAGCTCCCGTCCTCTCCTCCCTCTATATCCTGTGTGACGTCATGTATGATATAACGCAGCTCCCGCTCCTCTCCTCCCTCTATATCCTGTGTGACGTCATGTATGATATAACGCAGCTCCCGTCCTCTCCTCTCCTCTATATCCTGTGTGACGTCATGTATGATATAACGCAGCTCCCGTCCCTCCTCACCTCTATATCCTGTGTGACGTCATGTATGATATAACGCAGCTCCCCGTCCTCTCCTCCTCCCTCCATATCCTGTGTGAGTCATGTATGATATAACGCAGCTCCCGTCCTCTCCTCCCTCTATATCCTGTGTGACGTCATGTATGATATACCGCAGCTCCCGTCCTCTCCTCCTCCTCTCCCTATATCCTGTGTGACGTCATGTATGATATAACGCAGCTCCCGTCCTCTCCTCCCTCTATATCCTGTGTGATGTCATGTATGATATAACGCAGCTCCCGTCCTCTCCTCCCTCTATATCCTGTGTGACGTCATGTATGATATAACGCAGCCTCCCGTCCTCTCCTCCCTCTATATCCTGTGTGACGTCATGTATGATATAACGCAGCTCCCGTCCTCCTCCCTCTATATCCTGTGTGACGTCATGTATGATATAACGCAGCTCCGTCCTCTCCTCCTCCCTCTATATCCTGTGTGACGTCATGTATGATATAACACAGCTCCCGTCCTCTCCTCCCTCTATATCCTGTGTGACTGTCATGTATGATATAACGCAGCTCTCGTCCTCTCCTCCCTCTATATATCCTGTGTGACGTCATGTATGATATAACGCAGCTCCCGTCCTCTCCTCCCTCTATATCCTGTGTGACGTCATGTATGATATAACGCAGCTCCCGTCCTCTCCTCCCTCTATATCCTGTGTGACGTCATGTATGATATAACGCAGCTCCCGTCCTCTCCTCCTCCCTCTATATCCTGTGTGACGTCATGTATGATATAACGCAGCTCCCGTCCTCCTCCTCCCTCTATATCCTGTGTGACGTCATGTATGATATAACGCAGCTCCCGTCTCTCTCCTCCTCCCTCTATATCCTGTGTGACGTCATGTATGATATAACGCAGCTCCCGTCCTCATCCTCCTCCCTCTATATCCTGTGTGATGTCATGTATGATATAACGCAGCTCCCGTCCTCTCCTCCTCCTCTATATCCTGTGTGACTGTCATGTATGATATAATGCAGCTCCCGTCCTCTCTCCTCCCTCTATATCCTGTGTGACGTCATGTATGATATAACGCAGCTCCCGTCCTCCTCCCTCTATATCCTGTGTGACGTCATGTATGATATAACGCAGCTCCCGTCCTCTCCTCCTCCTCTATATCCTGTGTGACGTCATGTATGATATAACGCAGCTCCCGTCCCTCTCCTCCCTCTATATCCTGTGTGATGTCATGTATGATATAACGCAGCTCCCGTCCTCTCCTCCCCTCTATATCCTGTGTGACGTCATGTATGATATAACGCAGCTCCCGTCCTCTCCTCCTCCCTTTATATCCTGTGTGATGTCATGTATGATATAACGCAGCTCCCGTCCTCTTCCTCCCTCTATATCCTGTGTGAAGTCATGTATGATATAACGCAGCTCCCGTCCTCATCCTCCTCTCTCTATATCCTGTGATGTCATGTATGATATAACGCAGCTCCCGTCCTCCTCCCTCTATATCCTGTGTGACGTCATGTATGATATAACGCAGCTCCCGTACTCTCCTCCTCCCTCTATATCCTTTGTGACGTCATGTATGATATAACGCAGCTCCCGTCCTCGCCTCCTCCTCTATATCCTGTGTGACGTCATGTATGATATACGCAGCTCCCGTCCTCTCCTCCTCCCTCTATATCCTGTGTGACGTCATGTATGATATAACGCCAGCTCCCCGTCCCTCGTCCTCCCTCTATATCCTGTGTGACGTCATGTATGATAGAACGCAGCTCCCGTCCTCTCCTCCCCTCTATATCCTATGTGACGTCATGTATGATATAACGCAGCTCCCGTCCTCTCCTCCTCCCTCTATATCCTGTGTGACGTCATGTATGATATAACGCAGCTCCCTTCCTCTCCTCCCTCTATATATCCTGTGTGATGTCATGTATGATATAACGCAGCTCCCGTCCTCCTCCCTCTATATCCTGTGTGATGTCATGTATGATATAACGCAGCTCCCGTCCTCTCCTCCCTCTATATCCTGTGTGATGTCATGTATGATATAACGCAGCTCCCCTCCTCCTCCCGCTATATCCTGTGTGACGTCATGTATGATATAACGCAGCTCCCGTCCTCTCCTCCTCCCCCTATATCCTGTGTGACGTCATGTATGATATAACGCAGCTCCCGTCCTCTCCTCCCTCTATATCCTGTGTGACGTCATGTATGATATAACGCAGCTCCCGTCCTCTCCTCCCTCTATATCCTGTGTGACGTCATGTATGATATAACGCAGGCTCCCGTCCTCTCCTCCCCCTCTATATCCTGTGTGACGTCATGTATGATATAACGCAGCTCCCGTCCTCTCCTCCCTCTATATCCTGTTGATGTCATGTATGATATAACGCAGCTCCCGTCCTCTCCTCCCTCTATATCCTGTGTGACGTCATGTATGATATAACGCAGCTCCCGTCTCCTCCTCCGTCTATATATCCTGTGTGATGTCATGTATGATATAACGCAGCTCCCGTCCTCTCCTCCTCCCTCTATATCCTGTGTGACGTCATGTATGATATAACGCAGCTCCCGTCCTCCTCCCTCTATATATCCTGTGTGATGTCATGTATGATATAACGCAGCTCCCGTCCTCTCCTCCTCCCTCTATATCCTGTGTGACGTCATGTATGATATAACGCAGCTCCCGTCCTCTCCTCCTCCTCCCTCTATATCCTGTGTGACGTCATGTATGATATAACGCAGCTCCCGTCCTCTCCTCCTCCCTCTATATCCTGTGTGACGTCATGTATGATATAACGCAGCTCCCGTCCTCTCCTCCCTCTATATCCTGTGTGACGTCATGTATGATATAACGCAGCTCCCGTCCTCCTCCCTCTATATCCTGTGTGACGTCATGTATGATATAACGCAGCTCCCGTCCTCTCCTCCTCCCTCTATATCCTGTGTGACGTCATGTATGATATAACGCAGCTCCCGTCCTCTCCTCCTCCCTCTATATCCTGTGTGACGTCATGTATGATATAACGCAGCTCCCGTCCTCTCCTCCCTCTATATCCTGTGTGATGTCATGTATGATATAACGCAGCTCCCGTCCTCTCCTCCCTCTATATCCTGTGTGACGTCATGTATGATATAACGCAGCTCCCGTCTCCTCCTCCGTCTATATATCCTGTGTGATGTCATGTATGATATAACGCAGCTCCCGTCCTCTCCTCCTCCCTCTATATCCTGTGTGACGTCATGTATGATATAACGCAGCTCCCGTCCTCCTCCCTCTATATATCCTGTGTGATGTCATGTATGATATAACGCAGCACCCGTCCTCTCCTCCTCCCTCTATATCCTGTGTGACGTCATGTATGATATAACGCAGCTACTGTCTCCTCCTCCCTCTTTATCCTGTGTGATGTCATGTATGATATAACGCAGCTCCCGTCCTCTCCTCCTCCCTCTATATCCTGTGTGATGTCATGTATGATATAACGCAGCTCTCGTCCTCTCCTCCTCCCTCTATATCCTGTGTGACGTCATGTATGATATAACGCAGCTCCCGTCCTCTCCTCCCTCTATATCCTGTGTGATGTCATGTATGATATAACGCAGCTCCCGTCCTCTCCTCCTCCCTCTATATCCTGTGTGACGTCATTTATGATATAACGCAGCTCCCGTCCTCCTCCCTCTATATCCTGTGTGACGTCATTTATGATATAACGCAGCTCCCGTCCTCTCCTCCCTCTATATCCTGTGTGATGTCATGTATGATATAACGCAGCTCCCGTCCTCCTCCCTCTATATCCTGTGTGATGTCATGTATGATATAACGCAGCTCCCGTCCTCCTCCCTCTATATCCTGTGTGACGTCATTTATGATATAACGCAGCTCCCGTCCTCTCCTCCCTCTATATCCTGTGTGATGTCATGTATGATATAACGCAGCTCCCGTCCTCTCCTCCCTCTATATCCTGTGTGATGTCATGTATGATATAACGCAGCTCCCGTCCTCTCCTCCTCCCTCTATATCCTGTGTGATGTCATGTATGATATAACGCAGCTCCCCTCCTCCTCCCTCTATATCCTGTGTGACGTCATGTATGATATAACGCAGCTCCCGTCCTCTCCTCCCTCTATATCCTGTGTGACGTCATGTATGATATAACGCAGCTCCCGTCCTCTCCTCCCTCTATATCCTGTGTGACGTCATGTATGATATAACGCAGCTCCCGTCCTCTCCTCCCTCTATATATCCTGTGTGATGTCATGTATGATATAACGCAGCTCCCGTCCTCTCCTCCTCCCTCTATATCCTGTGTGACGTCATGTATGATATAACGCAGCTCCCGTCCTCTCCTCCCTCTATATCCTGTGTGACGTCATGTATGATATAACGCAGCTCCCGTCTCTCCTCCCTCTATATCCTGTGTGACGTCATGTATGATATAACGCAGCTCCCGTCCTCTCCTCCCTCTATATCCTGTGTGACGTCATGTATGATATAACGCAGCTCCCGTCTCTCCTCCCTCTATATTCCTGTGTGACTGTCATTTATTATATAACGCAGCTCCCGTCCTCTCCTCCCTCTATATCCTGTGTGATGTCATGTATGATATAACGCAGCTACCCGTCCTCTCCTCCCTCTATATCCTGTGTGATGTCATGTATGATATAACGCAGCTCCCGTCCTCTCCTCCCTCTATATCCTGTGTGATGTCATGTATGATATACGCAGCTCCCGTCCTCTCTCCTCCCTCTATATCCTGTGTGACGTCATGTATGATATAACGCAGCTCCCGTCCTCTCCTCCCTCTATATCCTGTGTGATGTCATGTATGATATAACGCAGCTCCCGTCCTCCTCCCTCTATATCCTGTGTGATGTCATGTATGATATAACGCAGCTCCCGTCCTCTCCTCCTCCCTCTATATCCTGTGTGACGTCATGTATGATATAACGCAGCTCCCGTCCTCTCCTCCTCCCTCTATATCCTGTGTGACGTCATGTATGATATAACGCAGCTCCCGTCCTCTCCTCCTCCCTCTATATCCTATGTGACGTCATGTATGATATAACGCAGCTCCCGTCCTCTCCTCCTCCCTCTATATCCTGTGTGACGTCATGTATGATATAACGCAGCTCCCGTCCTCCTCCCTCTATATCCTGTGTGACGTCATGTATGATATAACGCAGCTCCCGTCCTCTCCTCCTCTGTCTATATCCTGTGTGACGTCATGTATGATATAACGCAGCTCCCGTCCTCTCCTCCCTCTATATCCTGTGTGACGTCATGTATGATATAACGCAGCTCCCGTCCTCTCCTCCTCCCTCTATATCCTGTTTGATGTCATGTATGATATAACGCAGCTCCCGTCCTCTCCTCCCTCTATATCCTGTGTGACGTCATGTATGATATAACGCAGCTCCCGTCCTCCTCCCTCTATATCCTGTGTGATGTCATGTATGATATAACGCAGCTCCCGTCCTCCTCCCTCTATATCCTGTGTGATGTCACGTATGATATAACGCAGCTCCCGTCCTCTCCTCCCTCTATATCCTGTGTGATGTCATGTATGATATAACGCAGCTCCCGTCCTCTCCTCCTCCCTCTATATCCTGTGTGATGTCATGTATGATATAACGCAGCTCCCGTCCTCTCCTCCTCCCTCTATATCCTGTGTGATGTCATGTATGATATAACGCAGCTCCCGTCCTCCTCCCTCTATATCCTGTGTGACGTCATGTATGATATAACGCAGCTCCCGTCCTCCTCCCTCTATATATCCTGTGTGATGTCATGTATGATATAACGCAGCTCCCGTCCTCTCCTCCTCCCTCTATATCCTGTGTGACGTCATGTATGATATAACGCAGCTCCCGTCCTCTCCTCCCTCTATATCCTGTGTGATGTCATGTATGATATAACGCAGCTCCCGTCCTCTCCTCCTCCCTCTATATCCTGTGTGATGTCATGTATGATATAACGCAGCTCCCGTCCTCTCCTCCTCCCTCTATATCCTGTGTGATGTCATGTATGATATAACGCAGCTCCCGTCCTCCTCCCTCTATATCCTGTGTGACGTCATGTATGATATAACGCAGCTCCCCGTCCTCTCCTCCCCTCTAATATCCTGTGTGATGTCATGTATGATATAACGCAGCTCCCGTCCTCTCCTCCTCCCTCTATATCCTTTGTGATGTCATGTATGATATAACACGGCTCTCGTCCTCTCCTCCCTCTATATATCCTGTGTGACGTCATGTATGATATAACGCAGCTCCCGTCCTCTCCTCCCTCTATATCCTGTGATGTCATGTATGATATAACGCAGCTCCCGTCCTCTCCTCCCTCTATATCCTGTGTGACGTCATGTATGATATAACGCAGCTCCCGTCCTCTACTCCTCCCTCTATATCCTGTGTGATGTCATGTATGATATAACGCAGCTCCCGTCCTCTCCTCCCTCTATATCCTGTGTGACGTCATGTATGATATAACGCAGCTCCCGTCCTCTCCTCCCCCCTCTATATCCTGTGTGATGTCATGTATGATATAACGCAGCTCCCGTCCTCTCCTCCCTCTATATCCTGTGTGATGTCATGTATGATATAACGCAGCTCCCGTCCTTTCCTCCCTCTATATCCTGTGTGATGTCATGTATGATATAACGCAGCTCCCGTCCTCCTCCCTCTATATCCTGTGTGACGTCATGTATGATATAACGCAGCTCCCGTCCTCTCCTCCTCCCTCTATATCCTGTGTGACGTCATGTATGATATAACGCAGCTCCCGTCCCCTCCTCCCTCTATATCCTGTGTGATGTCATGTATGATATAACGCAGCTCCCGTCCTCTCCTCCCTCTATATCCTGTGTGATGTCATGTATGATATAACGCAGCTCCCGTCCTCCTCCCTCTATATCCTGTGTGACGTCATGTATGATATAACGCAGCTCCCGTCCTCTCCTCCCTCTATATCCTGTGTGATGTCATGTATGATATAACGCAGCTTCCGTCCTCTCCTCCCTCTATATCCTGTGTGATGTCATGTATGATATAACGCAGCTCCCGTCCTCTCCTCCCTCTATATCCTGTGTGACGTCATGTATGATATAATGCAGCTCCCGTCCTCTCCTCCCCCCTCTATATCCTGTGTGATGTCATGTATGATATAACGCAGCTCCCGTCCTCTCCTCCCTCTATATCCTGTGTGATGTCATGTATGATATAACGCAGCTCCCGTCCTCTCCTCCCTCTATATCCTGTGTGATGTCATGTATGATATAACGCAGCTCCCGTCCTCCTCCCTCTATATCCTGTGTGACGTCATGTATGATATAACGCAGCTCCCGTCCTCTCCTCCTCCCTCTATATCCTGTGTGACGTCATGTATGATATAACGCAGCTCCCGTCCTCTCCTCCCTCTATATCCTGTGTGACGTCATGTATGATATAACGCAGCTCCCGTCCTCTCCTCCTCCCTCTATATCCTGTGTGACGTCATGTATGATATAACGCAGCTCCCGTCCTTTCCTCCCTCTATATCCTGTGTGATGTCATGTATGATATAACGCAGCTCCTGTCCTCTCCTCCTCCCTCTATATCCTGTGTGACGTCATGTATGATATAACGCAGCTCCCGTCCTCCTCCCTCTATATCCTGTGTGACGTCATGTATGATATAACGCAGCTCCTTTTCTCTCCTCCTCCCTCTATATCCTGTGTGACGTCATGTATGATATAACGCAGCTCCCGTCCTCCTCCCTCTATATCCTGTGTGACGTCATGTATGATATAACGCAGCTCCCGTCCTCTCCTCCCTCTATATCCTGTGTGATGTCATGTATGATGTAACGCAGCTCCCGTCCTCTCCTCCTCCCTCTATATCCTGTGTGACGTCATGTATGATATAACACAGCTCCCGTCCTCTCCTCCTCCCTCTATATCCTGTGTGATGTCATGTATGATATAACGCAGCTCCCGTCCTCTCCTCCTCCCTCTATATCCTGTGTGACGTCATGTATGATATAACGCAGCTCCCGTCCTCTCCTCCTCCCTCTATATCCTTTGTGATGTCATGTATGATATAACGCAGCTCCCGTCCTCTCCTCCTCCCTCTATATCCTGTGTGACGTCATGTATGATATAACGCAGCTCCCGTCCTCTCCTCCCTCTATATCCTGTGTGACGTCATGTATGATATAACGCAGCTCCCGTCCTCTCCTCCCTCTATATCCTGTGTGACGTCATGTATGATATAACGCAGCTCCCGTCCTCTCCTCCCTCTATATCCTATGTGACGTCATGTATGATATAACGCAGCTCCCGTCCTCTCCTCCTCCCTCTATATCCTGTGTTACGTCATGTATGATATAACGCAGCTCCCGTCCTCCTCCCTCTATATCCTGTGATGTCATGTATGATATAACGCAGCTCCCGTCCTCTCCTCCCTCTATATCCTGTGTGACGTCATGTATGATATAACGCAGCTCCCGTCCTCTCCTCCTCTCTCTATATCCTGTGATGTCATGTATGATATAACGCAGCTCCCGTCCTCCTCCCTCTATATCCTGTGTGACGTCATGTATGATATAACGCAGCTCCCGTCCTCTCCTCCTCCCTCTATATCCTGTGTGACGTCATGTATGATATAACGCAGCTCCCGTCCTCCCCTCCTCCCTCTATATCCTGTGTGACGTCATGTATGATATAACGCAGCTCCCGTCCTCTCCTCCCTCTATATCCTGTGTGACGTCATGTATGATATAACGCAGCTCCCGTCCTCTCCTCCTCCCTCTATATCCTGTGTGACGTCATGTATGATATAACGCAGCTCCCGTCCTCTCCTCCTCCCTCTATACCCTGTGTGACGTCATGTATGATATAACGCAGCTCCCGTCCTCTCCTCCCTCTATATCCTGTGTGACGTCATGTATGATATAACGCAGCTCCCGTCCTCTCCTCCCTCTATATCCTGTGTGACGTCATGTATGATATAACGCAGCTCCCGTCCTCTCCTCCCTCTATATCCTGTGTGATGTCATGTATGATATAACGCAGCTCCCGTCCTCTCCTCCTCCCTCTATATCCTGTGTGACGTCATGTATGATATAACGCAGCTCCCGTCCTCTCCTCCCTCTATATCCTGTGTGACGTCATGTATGATATAACGCAGCTCCCGTCCTCTCCTCCTCCCTCTATACCCTGTGTGACGTCATGTATGATATAACGCAGCTCCCGTCCTCTCCTCCTCCCTCTATATCCTGTGTGACGTCATGTATGATATAACGCAGCTCCCGTCCTCTCCTCCTCCCTCTATATCCTGTGTGACGTCATGTATGATATAACGCAGCTCCCGTCCTCTCCTCCCTCTATATCCTGTGTGACGTCATGTATGATATAACGCAGCTCCCGTCCTCTCCTCCTCCCTCTATATCCTGTGTGACGTCATGTATGATATAACGCAGCTCCCGTCCTCTCCTCCCTCTATATCCTGTGTGACGTCATGTATGATATAACGCAGCTCCCGTCCTCTCCTCCTCCCTCTATATCCTGTGTGACGTCATGTATGATATAACGCAGCTCCCGTCCTCTCCTCCTCCCTCTATACCCTGTGTGACGTCATGTATGATATAACGCAGCTCCCGTCCTCTCCTCCCTCTATATCCTGTGTGACGTCATGTATGATATAACGCAGCTCCCGTCCTCTCCTCCCTCTATATATCCTGTGTGACGTCATGTATGATATAACGCAGCTCCCGTCCTCTCCTCCCTCTATATCCTATGTGACGTCATGTATGATATAACGCAGCTCCCGTCCTCTCCTCCTCCCTCTATATCCTGTGTGAAGTCATGTATAATATAACGCAGCTCCCGTCCTCTCCTCCCTCTATATCCTATGTGACGTCATGTATGATATAACGCAGCTCCCGTCCTCTCCTCCTCCCTCTATATCCTGTGTGAAGTCATGTATGATATAACGCAGCTCCCGTCCTCCTCCCTCTATATCCTGTGTGACGTCATGTATGATATAACGCAGCTCCCGTCCTCTCCTCCTCCTCCCTCTATATCCTGTGTGACGTCATGTATGATATAACGCAGCTCCCGTCCTCTCCTCCTCCCTCTATATCCTGTGTGAAGTCATGTATGATATAACGCAGCTCCCGTCCTCTCCTCCCTCTATATCCTATGTGACGTCATGTATGATATAACGCAGCTCCCGTCCTCTCCTCCTCCCTCTATATCCTGTGTGAAGTCATGTATGATATAACGCAGCTCCCGTCCTCCTCCCTCTATATCCTGTGTGACGTCATGTATGATATAACGCAGCTCCCGTCCTCTCCTCCTCCTCCCTCTATATCCTGTGTGACGTCATGTATGATATAACGCAGCTCCCGTCCTCTCCTCCTCCCTCTATATCCTGTGTGACGTCATGTATGATATAACGCAGCTCCCGTCCTCTCCTCCTCCCTCTATATCCTGTGATGTCATGTATGATATAACGCAGCTCCCGTCCTCTCCTCCTCCCTCTATATCCTGTGTGACGTCATGTATGATATAACGCAGCTCCCGTCCTCCTCCCTCTATATATCCTGTGTGATGTCATGTATGATATAACGCAGCTCCCGTCCTCTCCTCCTCCCTCTATATCCTGTGTGATGTCATGTATGATATAACGCAGCTCCCGTCCTCTCCTCCTCCTCCCTCTATATCCTGTGTGACGTCATGTATGATATAACGCAGCTCTCGTCCTCTCCTCCTCCCTCTATATCCTGTGTGACGTCATGTATGATATAACGCAGCTCCCATCCTCTCCTCCCTCTATATCCTGTGATGTCATGTATGATATAACGCAGCTCTCGTCCTCTCCTCCTCCCTCTATATCCTGTGTGACGTCATGTATGATATAACGCAGCTCCCGTCCTCTCCTCCCTCTATATCCTGTGTGACGTCATGTATGATATAACGCAGCTCCCGTACTCTCCTCCTCCCTCTATATCCTGTGTGACGTCATGTATGATATAACGCAGCTCCCGTCCTCTCCTCCTCTCTCTATATCCTGTGTGACGTCATGTATGATATAACGCAGCTCCCGTCCTCTCCTCCTCCCTCTATATCCTGTGTGACGTCATGTATGATATAACGCAGCTCCCGTCCTCTCCTCCTCCCTCTATATCCTGTGTGACGTCATGTATGATATAACGCAGCTCCCGTCCTCTCCTCCCTCTATATCCTGTGTGACGTCATGTATGATATAACGCAGCTCCCGTCCTCTCCTCCTCCCTCTATATCCTGTGTGATGTCATGTATGATATAACGCAGCTCCCGTCCTCCTCCCTCTATATCCTGTGTGACGTCATGTATGATATAACGCAGCTCCCGTCCTCTCCTCCCTCTATATCCTGTGTGATGTCATGTATGATATAACGCAGCTCCCGTCCTCCCCTCCCTCTATATCCTGTGTGACGTCATGTATGATATAACGCAGCTCCCGTCCTCTCTTCCCTCTATATCCTGTGTGATGTCATGTATGATATAACACGGCTCTCGTCCTCTCCTCCTCCCTCTATATCCTGTGTGACGTCATGTATGATATAACGCAGCTCCCGTCCTCTCCTCCTCCCTCTATATCCTGTGTGATGTCATGTATGATATAACGCAGCTCCCGTCCTCTCCTCCTCCCTCTATATCCTGTGTGACGTCATGTATGATATAACGCAGCTCCCGTCCTCTCCTCCCTCTATATCCTGTGTGACGTCATGTATGATATAACGCAGCTCCCGTCCTCTCCTCCTCCCTCTATATCCTGTGTGATGTCATGTATGATATAACGCAGCTCCCGTCCTCTCCTCCCTCTATATCCTGTGTGACGTCATGTATGATATAACGCAGCTCCCGTCCTCTCCTCCTCCCTCTATATCCTGTGATGTCATGTATGATATAACGCAGCTCCCGTCCTCTCCTCCTCCCTCTATATCCTGTGTGACGTCATGTATGATATAACGCAGCTCCCGTCTCCTCCTCCCTCTATATCCTGTGTGACGTCATGTATGATATAACGCAGCTCCCGTCCTCTCCTCCCTCTATATCCTGTGTGACGTCATGTATGATATAACGCAGCTACTGTCTCCTCCTCCCTCTTTATCCTGTGTGACGTCACGTATGATATAACGCAGCTCCCGTCCTCTCCTCCTCCCTCTTTATCCTGTGTGACGTCACGTATGATATAACGCAGCTCCCGTCCTCTCCTCCTCCCTCTATACCCTGTGTGACGTCATGTATGATATAACGCAGCTCCCGTCCTCTCCTCCCTCTATATCCTGTGATGTCATGTATGATATAACGCAGCTCCCGTCCTCTCCTCCCTCTATATCCTGTGATGTCATGTATGATATAACGCAGCTCCCGTCCTCTCCTCCCTCTATATCCTGTGTGACGTCATGTATGATATAACGCAGCTCCCGTCCTCTCCTCCCTCTATATCCTGTGTGATGTCATGTATGATATAACGCAGCTCCCGTCCTCTCCTCCTCCCTCTATATCCTGTGTGACGTCACGTATGATATAACGCAGCTCCCGTCCTCCTCCCTCTATATCCTGTGTGACGTCATGTATGATATAACGCAGCTCCCGTCCTCTCCTCCTCCCTCTATATCCTGTGTGACGTCACGTATGATATAACGCAGCTCCCGTCCTCTCCTCCTCCCTCTATATCCTGTGTGACGTCACGTATGATATAACGCAGCTCCCGTCCTCTCCTCCCTCTATATATCCTGTGTGATGTCATGTATGATATAACGCAGCTCCCGTCCTCTCCTCCTCCTCCCTCTATATCCTGTGTGACGTCACGTATGATATAACGCAGCTCCCCTCCTCTCCTCCCTCTATATCCTGTGTGACGTCACGTATGATATAACGCAGCTCCCGTCCTCTATATCCTGCAGCTCAGGGTTCCATCTGGCACGTTGTGTAAATTTGTCTGTGACCACAACACGCAGCCATCTCCCTCCCTCTCCCTCCAGGGCTTCAATAATTGTTTCCGGCTTTTATCTGCCGGTCGGGCCCACCGAGCCCTCTGACCGCACCAGCAGCCGGCCCCGTAGGAGCCCAGCAGCCGGGATAAAATGTGTTTAATAAGGCAGGCCGCCAAACGAACGGCTTATTTTAATATCTTTGTGGTTCCCAACAAAAAATAAATGTAAGAATTGGATTAAGAGGGTGGAGAGCGGGTGAAGCACAAGAGACGGCCCCCCACCCGGAGATCAGAACCTCCAGCAGGTCCCCAGGGTCCGACGGCTTTATCCCAGCGCCATGATGGGCTTTCTTATACACTTGAAGGTTGTCCGGTAAGATCTGTAGAATTGACTAAGAAGGAAAAAATATGAAAGAAAACAGTCCGGGACTTGGCGCTCACTGGTCTGTGTTGGGTTTCCTTCTAGCTCACCTGAGCCGCCTTCGTACAGAGGCTACCTTGGTGGATGGGAAGGCTCAGACTGACTTTTTTTTTTTTTGCGTTCTTCCTCATTTTTTGTAATCTTTATTTGTTGGTATAATAAAAAAAAAAATCTGCTATTGACTGACTACACAATTTCAGGAGTTGTGTATCCACAGAACCATCCCTTGGCTCTCATGGCCCTTAGCCCCGCTCTTGGCTCTTGTGGCTCCTCAAGCCTGCTCTTTGCTCTCATGGCTCCTAAGGCCCGCCCTTGGCTGTTCAGGCCCGCTCTTGGCTCTCGTGGCTCCTCAGGCTCGCTGTTGTGCCTCTTCAGGCTCCCTCTTGGCTCTTGTGGCTCTTCAGGCTCCCTCTTGGCTCTTGTGGCTCTTCAGGCTCCCTCTTGGCTCTTGTGTCTCTTCAGGCTCCCTCTTGGCTCTTGTGGCTCTTCAGGCCCCCACCTGGCTCTTGTGGCTCTTCAGGCCCCCTCCTGGCTCTCGTGGCTCCTCAGGCCTGCTCTTCGCTCTAGTGTCTCTCTAGGCCCTATCTTGGCTCCTCAGGCCCCCTCTTGGCTCTCATGGCTCCTCTCGCCCGCTCTTGGCTCTCATGGCTCCTAAGGGCCATTCTTGGCTCTTGTGGCTCCTCAGGCCTGCTCTTGCCTCTCGTGGCTCCTCAGGCCCCCTCTTTGCTCCCCAGGCCCACTTTTGTGGCTCTTCAGGCCTGCTCTTGGCTTTACTGGCTCCTCAGGCCCTCTCTTGGCTCTTGTGGCTCCCCAGGCCCACTGTTGTGGCTCTTCAGGCCCCCTCTTGGCTCTCGTGGCTCTTCATGCCCCCTCTTGGCTCTTCAGGCCCCGTATTGCCTCTCGTGGCTTCTCAGGCCCCCTCTTGTGGCTCTTCAGGCCTGTTCTTGGCTCTAGTGTCTCTCTAGGCCCTCTCATGGCTCTTCTTGGCTCCTCAGGCCAGCTCTTGGCTCTTATGGCTCCTAAGGCCCACTCTTGGCTGTTCAGGCCCGCTCTTGGCTCTTATGGCTCCTAAGGCCCACTCTTGGCTGTTCAGGCCCGCTCTTGGCTCTTGTGGCTCCTCGGGCCTGCTCTTGGGTCTCGTAGCTCCTCAGGCCCGCTCTTGCCTCTCATGACTCCTAAGGCCCGTTCTTGGCTCTTGTGGCTCCTCCGGCTCACTCTTGGCTCTTGTGGCTCTTCAGGCCCACTCTTGGCTCTTGTGGCTCCCCAGGCCCACTATTGTTGCTCTTGAGGCCCCCTCTTGGCTCTCGTGGCTCTTCAGGCCACCTCTTGGCTCTCTTGGCTCCTCAGGCCTTCTCTTGGCTCTAGTAGCACCTCAGGCCCTTTCTTTGCTCTCGTGGCTCTTCAGGCCCGTTTTTGGCTCTCATGGCTCCCCAGGCCACCTCTTGGCTCCCGTGGCTCCTCAGGCTCGCTCTTCAGGCCTTTACTGACTCCTCAGCCCCCCCACTTGGCTCTTGTGGCTCCCTAGGCCCACTGTTGTGGCTCTTCAGGCCCCATCTTGGCTCTCGTGGCTCTTCAGGCCCCCTCTTGGCTCTTGTGGATCCTAAGGCCCACTCTTGGCTCTAGTGGCTTCTCGGGCCCCCTCTTGTGGCTCTATAGGCTTGCCCTTGGCTCTTGTGGCTCTCCAGGCCCCCTCTTGGCTCTCGTGGCTCCTCAGGCCTGCTCTTGGCACTAGTGGCTCCTCAGGCCTGCTCTTGGCTCTAGTGGTTCCCCAGGCGGCTTTTGTGGCTCTTCAGTCCTGCTCTTGTCTCTCGTGGCTTATCAGGCCCCTTTTGGCTCTTGTGACTCTTCAGGCCTGCTCTTGGCTCTTGTGGCTCCTCAGGACCCCTCTTGGCTATTGTGACTCCCCAGGCATGCTGTTGTGGCTCTTCAGGCTTCCTCTTGGCTCTCGTGGCTCCTCAGGCCCCCTCTTGACTCTTGTAACTCCCCAGGCATGCTCTTGTGACTCTTCAGGCCTGCTCTTGGCTCTCGTGGCTTCTCATACCCACTCTTGGCTCTCATGGCTCCTCAGACCCCCTCTTGGCTCTTGTGACTCTTTAGGTCGGCTCTTGTGGCTCCCCTGGCCCGCTTTTGTGGCTCTTCATGCCTGCTCTTGGCTCTCGTAGCTCCTAAGGCTTGCTCTTGCTGCTCCGCTGGTTATACCCTAGGACTTCCATGTGTACCACTGGACTAGCCTTGGCATGAATACTTGGCCTGCCCATCTATTCTTGGCTTAGACTGGTCCAGTTGTTCTTGGCTTTGAGCATGGCTCCTTGGCTCAGCCTTGGGTAATAGTTCTTGTCTATGTTCCGGATTGCTGTGATATTATAACTCACTTGTAATCACCATGTGGTGTGTGACGCACTCTATGGCCTCGCTCTGCTATGCTTCTTGCCCTGCGTACATGGGTCTGGTCACAGTCTTGGAGACATCTTACATCATATCGGATGGCTTGTTCTCTGTGCAGATTATCTTGTAGCTGATGGGACGTGGTTCTGCCTGGTTAATGTTCTGCTTCTTGCCAGCTGGGGATACATCGGCCACTGCTGGATGGACTCTGGGATCTTTACACAGTGATTACTCCATCACCGAACTGTATAACCCTGATAACACAGCAGCTGGATATGTGATATATAAGTTACTGTACAGTATAGCAGCATGTGGTATATAATGTATAGTAACTGTATAACCCTGATAACACTGCAGCTGGATATGTGATATATAAGTTACTGTACAGTATAGCAGCATGTGGTATATAATGTATAGTAACTGTATAACCCTGATGACACAGCAGCTGGATATGTGATATATAAGTTACTGTACAGTATAGCAGCATGTGGTGTATAATGTATAGTAACTGTATAACCCTGATAACACAGCAGCTGGATATGTGATATATAAGTTACTGTACAGTATAGCAATCAGCATGTGGTGTATAATGTATAGTAACTGTATAACCCTGATAACACAGCAGCTGGATATGTGATATATAAGTTACTGTACAGTATAGCAATCAGCATGTGGTATATAATGTATAGTAACTGTATAACCCTGATAACACAGCAGCAGCTGGATATGTGATATATAAGTTACTGTACAGTATAGCAGCATGTGGTATATAATGTATAGTAACTGTATAACCCTGATAACACAGCAGCAGCTGGATATGTGATATATAAGTTACTGTACAGTATAGCAGCATGTGGTGTATAATGTATAGTAACTGTATAACCCTGATAACTCAGCATCTGGATATGTGATATATAAGTTACTGTACAGTATAGCAGCATGTGGTATATAATGTATAGTAACTGTATAACCCTGATAACACAGCAGCAGCTGGATATGTGATATATAAGTTACTGTACAGTATAGCAGCATGTGGTATATAATGTATAGTAACTGTATAACCCTGATAACACAGCAGCTGGATATGTGATATATAAGTTACTGTACAGTATAGCAATCAGCATGAGGTGTATAATGTATAGTAACTGTATAACCCTGATAACACAGCAGCTGGATATGTGATATATAAGTTACTGTACAGTATAGCAGCATGTGGTATATAATGTATAGTAACTGTATAACCCTGATAACACAGCAGCTGGATATGTGATATATAAGTTACTGTACAGTATAGCAATCAGCATGTGGTGTATAATGTATAGTAACTGTATAACCCTGATAACACAGCAGCTGGATATGTGATATATAAGTTACTGTACAGTATAGCAGCATGTGGTGTATAATGTATAGTAACTGTATAACCCTGATAACACAGCAGCTGGATATGTGATATATAAGTTACTGTACAGTATAGCAGCATGAGGTGTATAATGTATAGTAACTGTATAACCCTGATAACACTGCAGCTGGATATGTGATATATAAGTTACTGTACAGTATAGCAATCAGCATGTGGTATATAATGTATAGTAACTGTATAACCCTGATAACACAGCAGCAGCTGGATATGTGATATATAAGTTACTGTACAGTATAGCAGCATGTGGTATATAATGTATAGTAACTGTATAACCCTGATAACACAGCAGCAGCTGGATATGTGATATATAAGTTACTGTACAGTATAGCAATCAGCATGTGGTATATAATGTATAGTAACTGTATAACCCTGATAACACAGCAGCTGGATATGTGATATATAAGTTACTGTACAGTATAGCAGCATGTGGTATATAATGTATAGTAACTGTATAACCCTGATAACACAGCAGCTGGATATGTAATATATAAGTTACTGTACAGTATAGCAGCATGTGGTATATAATATATAGTAACTGTATAACCCTGATAACACAGCAGCTGGATATGTGATATATAAGTTACTGTACAGTATAGCAATCAGCATGTGGTATATAATGTATAGTAACTGTATAACCCTGATAACACAGCAGCAGCTGGATATGTGATATATAAGTTACTGTACAGTATAGCAGCATGTGGTATATAATGTATAGTAACTGTATAACCCTGATAACACAGCAGCAGCTGGATATGTGATATATAAGTTACTGTACAGTATAGCAATCAGCATTTGTGTATAATGTATAGTAACTAGAGATGAGCGAACCGGGTTCAAGTTCGAGTCAATCCGAACCCGAACGTTCGCCATTTGATTAGCGGTGGCTGCTGAAGTTGGATAAAGCCCTAAGGCTATGTGGAAATCATGGATATAGTCATTGGCTGTATCCATGTTTTCCAGACAACCTTAGAGCTTTATCCAAGTTCAGCAGCCACTTCTAATCAAATGCTGAACGATCGGGTTCTGATGGACTCGAACTTGAACCCGGTTCGCTCATCTCTAATAGTAACTGCATAACCCTGATAATACAGCAGCAGCAGATTGTAGATACAGGATGGAGCTGCAGATCCCCATAATGCAGGTGTGTAGTACACCAGGCTAGACCAGAGAAGCAGGGCTGCTGTCAGAGGTCTGTGTGGTCACATGACAGCAATGGGGAAGGGTGTGTGTACAGCATGGACCAATCAGGAAGTGAGAATCACAGAGCTGTGCAGGAGGACAGTGATAGAAACCTCTCTATACAGCAGTGTGAATAGGTGAGTGTAAGTGCAGGCACATTATATCGGCAGTGTGTATAGCTGAGTGTGAGTGCAGGCACATTATAGCAGCAGTGTGTATAGCTAAGTTTAAAGTGCAGGCACATTATAGCAGCAGTGTGTATAGCTGAGTGTAAGTGCAGGCACATTATAGTAGTAATGTGTATAGCTGAGTGTGAGTGCAGGCACATTATAGCAGCAGTGTGTATAGCTAAGTGTGAGTACAGGCACACTATAGCAGGAAAGGAGAGGATGGGAATCACAAGGACTGACAGAGACTGCAGGGAGCAGGAAGGAATGAGCAGGACAGATGTGGGCACATACATGCAGCACTCTCTATCCGGGGAGAGAGGGGTTTCAGCTATGGAGAAATTACCCCCATAGTCCTGTCCTCTAATGTAAGCCCCAGCCTGAAGTGGATCCGCTATGGTTTGGAAGGTGAGGGAGACTTCCTGGGTCAGAGTACAGGGCTGTAGACCCCGGTATGCAGACTATGGCGTGGCAGTGTTATCCAGTCACAGTATGGCAGTATTGGTCAGGTCTGGTATGGAGGTGTTATCCAGTCACAGTATGGTGGTATTGGTCAGGTCTGGTATGGCGGTGTTATCCAGTCACAGTATGGCGGTATTAGTCACGTCTGGTGTGGCAGTGTTAAATGTGATGCCTGGTGGCCGAGAGGGGTATGTGCCCACCCAGCCCTGGATGTACTTACACACACTTAGGTTAGAACAGGTGCAGGTGTTGTGTAAGAAACCACAGAGCCCAGCTAGTAACTTAACCAGGGAAATGTTTACTGGAAATCTTCCTAAAGGCACAGTGCACGCTATACAGCTCTTTCTTTTCTTAAAGGGACAGTACGCGCTATAAATTTCTTTTTCTTTATTTCTTTCTTTCTTTTTTAAAGGGACAGTACACGCTATACAGCTCTTTCTTTAAGGCACAGTACGCGTTATACAGCTCTTTCTTTCCATAAAGGTACAGTGCACTGAATATGCTGAATCCCTTGGCTGGGTACTTGAGATATTACTTGGAATATGACACATTATAGGATCACAGCTTCTCGCTGGCGGAATATGATGGACTTCATAGAATCACAGCTTCTCGCTGGTGAATAACTTTAATTTATGGTGATACTCTCCAGTGGTAATGGTGGACTACCGGTGAGGAGTTAGGGGCCCTATCCAGACCCCTAGGTACTCAGTTGTGTAGGCTTTTAGACATGCGTATGAACATCCGTCTATTGCTAACTGTGGGCACCAAGTGACACTAATTGGGAATGTAGGCCCCTAGTGGGTGGAGCTAGCCATTGGGTTGACCCCTATGGAAATCCAGCAGGAGCAGTGGAGTTTTCAGCTATCTGTGCTTACCTAGCCACTGACTGAATATGCTGGAATGAACTTTGGGATGGAGAATTTCTGCCCAGCGTGCGTAAGGTTTTCCCGTCGTACTGCAGCCCGGGGTGCTGTACCCTACATGGTTAGGATAAGTACCTGTCATATGGTCCCACAGATGGGTCCTGGCACTGGAAGAATCTCCTCAGCAGGAGCGCTCTCATACAGCTCCCTGACTAATCCCCAATCTCATCCCTATTCCCCAAACTGTTACCCTGAGTATAAAGGTCCAGGGGGATCTGATCGGCGACAGAAGCAAAGAATCTGCACTGTAATAGGATATAGCAACACTGTGGAGTAATACGGCCCTTAGCCTGGGGGGGGGGGGTCGCTGACAGGTCGGTGTAATATATCTATAGGTGTAATACGGCCCTTAGTCTGGGGGGGGGGCTGACAGGTCGGTGTAATATATCTATAGGTGTAATACGGCCCTTAGTCTGGGGGGGGGGCTGACAGGTCGGTGTAATATATCTATAGGTGTAATACGGCCCTTAGTCTGGGGGGGGCGCTGACAGGTCGGTGTAATATATCTATAGGTATAATACGGCCCTTAGTCTGGGGGGGGGCGCTGACAGGTCGGTGTAATATATCTATAGGTGTAATACGGCCCTTAGTCTGGGGGGGGGCGCTGACAGGTCGGTGTAATATATCTATAGGTGTAATACGGCCCTTAGTCTGGGGGGGGGGGGGGTGTGACAGGTCGGTGTAATATATCTATAGGTGTAATACGGCCCTTAGTCTGGGGGGGGGGGGGGCTGAGAGGTCGGTGTAATATATCTATAGGTGTAATACGGCCCTTAGTCTGGGGGGGGGGGGTGATGACAGGTCGGTGTAATATATCTATAGGTATAATACGGCCCTTAGTCTGGGGGGGGGGCTGACAGGTCGGTGTAATATATCTATAGGTGTAATACGGCCCTTAGTCTGGGGGGGGGGGGTCGCTGACAGGTCGGTGTAATATATCTATAGGTGTAATACGGCCCGTAGTCGGGGGGGGGGGGTGAAGACAGGTCGGTGTAATATATCTATAGGTGTAATACGGCCCTTAGTCTGGGGGGGGGCTGACAGGTCGGTGTAATATATCTATAGGTGTAATACGGCCCTTAGTCTGGGGGGGGGCTGACAGGTCGGTGTAATATATCTATAGGTGTAATACGGCCCTTAGTCTGGGGGGGGGGGTGACAGGTCGGTGTAATATATCTATAGGTGTAATACGGCCCTTAGTCTGGGGGGTGGGGTGACAGGTCGGTGTAATATATCTATAGGTATAATACGGCCCTTAGTCTGGGGGGGGGGGTGACAGGTCGGTGTAATATATCTATAGGTGTAATAAGGCCCTTAGTCTGGGGGGGGGCTGACAGGTCGGTGTAATATATCTATAGGTGTAATACGGCCCTTAGTCTGGGGGGGGGGTGATGACAGGTCGGTGTAATATATCTATAGGTGTAATACGGCCCTTAGTCTGGGGGGGGGGGGGTGATGACAGGTCGGTGTAATATATCTATAGGTGTAATACGGCCCTTAGTCTGGGGAGGGGGTCACAGGTCGGTGTAATATATCTATAGGTGTAATACGGCCCTTAGTCTGGGGGGGGAGGGGCTGAGAGGTCGGTGTAATATATCTATAGGTGTAATACGGCCCTTAGTCTGGGGGGGGGGTGATGACAGGTCGGTGTAATATATCTATAGGTGTAATACGGCCCTTAGTCTGGGGGGGGGGCTGACAGGTCGGTGTAATATATCTATAGGTGTAATACGGCCCTTAGTCTGGGGGGGGGGGGGTGATGACAGGTCGGTGTAATATATCTATAGGTGTAATACGGCCCTTAGTCTGGGGGGGGGGGGGGGGTGATGAGAGGTCGGTGTAATATATCTATAGGTGTAATACGGCCCTTAGTCTGGGGGGGGGGGGGGGTGAAGACAGGTCGGTGTAATATATCTATAGGTGTAATACGGCCCTTAGTCTGGGGGGGGGGCTGTGAGGTCGGTGTAATATATCTGTAGGTGTAATACGGGCCTTAGTCTGGGGGGGGGGGGGGGTGATGACAGGTCGGTGTAATATATCTATAGGTGTAATACGGCCCTTAGTGTGGGGGGGGGGGGCTGACAGGTCGGTGTAATATATCTATAGGTGTAATACGGCCCTTAGTCTCGGGGGGGGGGGGGTGATGACAGGTCGGTGTAATATATCTATAGGTGTAATACGGCCCTTAGTCTGGGGGGGGCTGACAGGTCGGTGTAATATATCTATAGGTGTAATACGGCCCTTAGTCTGGGGGGGGCTGACAGGTCGGTGTAATATATCTATAGGTGTAATACGGCCCTTAGTCTGGGGGGGGGGTGACAGGTCGGTGTAATATATCTATAGGTGTAATACGGCCCTTAGTCTGGGGGGGGGGGTGATGACAGGTCGGTGTAATATATCTATAGGTGTAATACGGCCCTTAGTCTGGGGGGGGGGGGTGCTGACAGGTCGGTGTAATATATCTATAGGTGTAATACGGCCCTTAGTCTGGGGGGGGGGCTGACAGGTCGGTGTAATATATCTATAGGTGTAATACGGCCCTTAGTCTGGGGGGGAGGGGGCTGACAGGTCGGTGTAATATATCTATAGGTGTAATACGGCCCTTAGTCTGGGGGGGGGGCTGACAGGTCGGTGTAATATATCTATAGGTGTAATACGGCCCTTAGTCTGGGGGGGGGGGGGCTGACAGGTCGGTGTAATATATCTATAGGTGTAATACGGCCCTTAGTCTGGGGGGGGGGGGGGGGCTGACAGGTCAGTGTAATATATCTATAGGTGTAATACGGCCCTTAGTCTGGGGGGGGGGGGCTGACAGGTCGGTGTAATATATCTATAGGTGTAATACGGCCCTTAGTCTGGGGGGGGGGGGGGGGCTGACAGGTCAGTGTAATATATCTATAGGTGTAATACGGCCCTTAGTCTGGGGGGGGGGGTGACAGGTCGGTGTAATATATCTATAGGTGTAATACGGCCCTTAGTCTGGGGGGGGGTGACAGGTCGGTGTAATATATCTATAGGTGTAATACGGCCCTTAGTCTGGGGGGGGGGGCTGAGAGGTCGGTGTAATATATCTATAGGTGTAATACGGCCCTTAGTCTGGGGGGGGGGGTGCTGACAGGTCGGTGTAATATATCTATAGGTGTAATACGGCCCTTAGTCTGGGGGGGGGTGCTGACAGGTCGGTGTAATATATCTATAGGTGTAATACGGCCCTTAGTCTGGGGGGGGGGGGGGCTGACAGGTCGGTGTAATATATCTATAGGTGTAATACGGCCCTTAGTCTGGGGGGGGGTGTAAGGTCGGTGTAATATATCTATAGGTGTAATACGGCCCTTAGTCTGGGGGGGGGGGCTGACAGGTCGGTGTAATATATCTATAGGTGTAATACGGCCCTTAGTCTGGGGGGGGGTGTAAGGTCGGTGTAATATATCTATAGGTATAATACGGCCCTTAGTCTGGGGGGGGTGATGACAGGTCGGTGTAATATATCTATAGGTGTAATACGGCCCTTAGTCTGGGGGGGGGGGGGCTGACAGGTCGGTGTAATATATCTATAGGTGTAATACGGCCCTTAGTCGGGGGGGGGGGGTGTAAGGTCGGTGTAATATATCTATAGGTATAATACGGCCCTTAGTCTGGGGGGGGTGATGACAGGTCGGTGTAATATATCTATAGGTGTAATACGGCCCTTAGTCTGGGGGGGGGGCTGACAGGTCGGTGTAATATATCTATAGGTGTAATACGGCCCTTAGTCTGGGGGGGGGGTGATGACAGGTCGGTGTAATATATCTATAGGTGTAATACGGCCCTTAGTCTGGGGGGGGGTGTAAGGTCGGTGTAATATATCTATAGGTGTAATACGGCCCTTAGTCTGGGGGGGGGGCTGACAGGTCGGTGTAATATATCTATAGGTATAATACGGCCCTTAGTCTGGGGGGGGTGATGACAGGTCGGTGTAATATATCTATAGGTGTAATACGGCCCTTAGTCTGGGGGGGGGGCTGACAGGTCGGTGTAATATATCTATAGGTGTAATACGGCCCTTAGTCTGGGGGGGGGGTGATGACAGGTCGGTGTAATATATCTATAGGTGTAATACGGCCCTTAGTCTGGGGGGGGGGGGTGATGAGAGGTCGTTGCACGATATTTTGCGCAGAAAAAACTGGTCAGAAATACGTGGGATAGTTATATATACTTCCGGAATCACCTAGAACTTTTATTAATTAGTTTATAAGTCTTGTACAAACAACCGAGCTACAACAGCAAAGAAGAAAATCTAAGAATTCTAAGATGGCCCCTGAGGACAATGCTGGGGTGCTGCGTCTCCAGGTGTAACCCCGGCTTTACTCCTGCTCAGTCACCATCTGGGGCACGTGGGGGGCAGTGAGGACCCCCTAGGGGACATGTGGTTTGTAACCTGATGGGGTTTGTGACACCAGATAACAACTACTGTTTATTGATGTCATCTGTTTGGTGGAGACTATGAAATAGATGGGGAGTCTTATATGTGAGAGAGGAGGGGTAGGCCCTATGGGGTATCAGGGTGTATCGGGGGCCGACCTCCTGATGGTGGAATATAAACTATAGAACATTTCATTAGAGACATCAGGAACCACATTGTGGCCCTGTATCCCACCCCCCCTAACAGGTGTATACATGTATATTGCCCGGCTGGTAACCTGCTTTCTATCATCTCTATTTCTGTATTATCTATAATTGTTTGTTGATCATTTCTATGCTGAACCATTGTGTTATCCGATTGTCTCCTGATGACCCCAGAGTGACCTCGGGGTGAAACACGTAGAGACATAACGAGACATAGCGAGACATAGCGAGACATAGCGAGACATAGCGAGACATAACGAGATATAACGAGACATAACGAGACACAGCGAGACATAGCGAGACACAACGAGACATAACGAGATATAACGAGACATAACGAGACACAACGAGACATAGCGAGACATAGCGAGACACAACGAGACATAACGAGACATAACGAGACACAGCGAGACATAACGAGACATAACGAGACATAACGAGACATAGCGAGACATAGCGAGACATAACGAGACATAACGAGACATAACGAGACATAACGAGACATAACGAGACATAACGAGACATAGCGAGACACAACGAGACATAACGAGACATAACGAGACATAACGAGACATAGCGAGACATAACGAGACATAACGAGACATAGCGAGACATAACGAGACACAGCGAGACATAACGAGACACAGCGAGACACAGCGAGACACAGCGAGACACAACGAGACATAGCGAGACATAGCGAGACACAACGAGACATAACGAGACACAGCGAGACACAGCGAGACACAGCGAGACATAACGAGACACAGCGAGACCTAACGAGACACAACGAGACACAGCGAGACACAGCGAGACACAGCGAGACACAACGAGACATAACGAGACATAGCGAGACATAGCGAGACATAGCGAGACATAGCGAGACATAGCGAGACACAGCGAGACACAGCGAGACACAACGAGACACAACGAGACACAGCGAGACACAGCGAGACACAGCGAGACACAACGAGACACAGCGAGACACAACGAGACATAACGAGACATAACGAGACACAGCGAGACACAGCGAGACACAGCGAGACATAACGAGACACAGCGAGACACAGCGAGACACAACGAGACACAGCGAGACACAGCGAGACACAGCGAGACATAATGAGACATAGCGAGACATAATGAGACATAGCGAGACATAGCGAGACATAGCGAGACATAGCGAGACATAGCGAGACATAGCGAGACATAGCGAGACATAACGAGACATAACGAGACATAGCGAGACATAGCGAGACATAGCGAGACACAGCGAGACACAGCGAGACACAGCGAGACATAGCGAGACATAACGAGACATAGCGAGACATAACGAGACATAACGAGACATAACGAGACATAGCGAGACATAACGAGACATAACGAGACATAACGAGACATAGCGAGACATAACGAGACATAGCGAGACATAACGAGACATAACGAGACATAGCGAGACATAACGAGACATAGCGAGACATAACGAGACATAGCGAGACATAGCGAGACATAGCGAGACATAACGAGACATAGCGAGACATAGCGAGACATAGCGAGACATAACGAGACACAGTGAGACATAGCGAGACATAGCGAGACATAACGAGACATAGCGAGACATAGCGAGACATAGCGAGACATAACGAGACACAGTGAGACATAGCGAGACATAACGAGACATAACGAGACATAACGAGACATAACGAGACATAGCGAGACATAGCGAGACATAACGAGACACAGTGAGACATAGCGAGACATAACGAGACATAACGAGACATAACGAGACATAACGAGACATAGCGAGACATAACGAGACATAGCGAGACATAGCGAGACATAGCGAGACATAACGAGACATAGCGAGACATAGCGAGACATAGCGAGACATAACGAGACACAGTGAGACATAGCGAGACATAGCGAGACATAACGAGACATAGCGAGACATAGCGAGACATAGCGAGACATAACGAGACATAGCGAGACATAGCGAGACATAGCGAGACATAACGAGACACAGTGAGACATAGCGAGACATAGCGAGACATAACGAGACATAGCGAGACATAGCGAGACATAGCGAGACATAACGAGACACAGTGAGACATAGCGAGACATAACGAGACATAACGAGACATAACGAGACACAGTGAGACATAGCGAGACATAACGAGACATAACGAGACATAACGAGACATAACGAGACACAGTGAGACATAACGAGACATAACGAGACACAACGAGACATAGCGAGACATAACGAGACATAGCACCTCTTTTGTTTCTGCTGCTTTCTATATTGGTGAATATATATATATCTATATGAGTGAAGCAGGGAACTGAGACAGAAGTAGGGCACTACCAGTGGTCACCCTGCCTTCCGCATTGATCAGGGCCATGGAGCCGGCACCCGGAGACCCCACACCCCAGCATTGTGCCCAGGTGCCTCTTAGAGTTCCTACATTTTCCTTTTTGCTGTTGTCGCTCGGTTCTTTATACAACACTAATTAATAAAAGTTATAGGTGATTCCGGAAGTCTACTTGTTTAGCCTCCTCACCCTGCAGTACAGTGAGTGGGCTGCACATTACCGCGGCGGGCCCCTCTGCCTCTCGTATACGGTATATAGTGACCAGTATATAGCTGCTTCTCTTGGGTATATAGAAGTCTATAAAGTTAACAAACTGTAGAAACTTTCTAAATAAACCTTTTTGTGTCTCTTCTTTTCCTCTTGCAGCCGACCAGCACAGAGAGTCCGCAGAAGCATGTAGACCCCGCGGTAAGTCCGTCACTCCTGCAGGATAGAGCCGCTTGTGTCAGTGTGCATGCCGTTACCCACAATCCCCCTTGTCTGCATGCATAGGGGAGACTAAGTGCCAGTATGTCCAGGTCAGACCAGTGGTGTGCAGCTCAACTGTGAGGTCAGGAGACACATGGGACCCCTCATATATCTGTCTGTGCTTCCAGACTGCTGACCCTGTATATAGCTGTGAGGTCAGGAGACACATGGGACCCCCCATATATCTGTCTGTGCTTCCAGACTGCTGACCCTGTATATAGCTGTGAGGTCAGGAGACACATGGGACCCCTCATATATCTGTCTGTGCTTCCAGACTGCTAACCCTGTATAAAGCTTTGAGGTCAGGAGACACATGGGACCCCTCATATATCTGTCTGTGCTTCCAGACTGCTGACCCTGTATATAGCTGTGAGGTCAGGAGACACATGGGACCCCTCATATATCTGTCTGTGCTTCCAGACTGCTGACCCTGTATATAGCTGTGAGGTCAGGAGACACATGGGACCCCTCATATATCTGTCTGTGCTTCCAGACTGCTGACCCTGTATATAGCTGTGAGGTCAGGAGACACATGGGACCCCTCATATATCTGTCTGTGCTTCCAGACTGCTAACCCTGTATAAAGCTTTGAGGTCAGGAGACACATGGGACCCCTCATATATCTGCCTGTGCTTCCAGACTGCTGACCCTGTATATAGCTGTGAGGTCAGGAGACACATGGGACCCCCCATATATCTGTATGTGCTTCCAGGCTGCTGACCCTGTATATAGCTGTGAGGTCAGGAGACACATGGGACCCCTCATATATCTGTCTGTGCTTCCAGACTGCTGACCCTGTATATAGCTGTGAGGTCAGGAGACACATGGGACCCCTCATATATCTGTCTGTGCTTCCAGACTGCTGACCCTGTATATAGCTGTGAGGTCAGGAGACACATGGGACCCCTCATATATCTGTCTGTGCTTCCAGACTGCTGACCCTGTATATAGCTGTGAGGTCAGGAGACACATGGGACCCCTCATATATCTGTCTATGCTTCCAGACTGCTGACCCTATATATAGCTGTGAGGTCAGGAGACACATGGGACCCCTCATATATCTGTCTGTGCTTCCAGACTGCTGACCCTGTATATAGCTGTGAGGTCAGGAGACACATGGGACCCCTCATATATCTGTCTGTGCTTCCAGAATGCTGACCCTGTATATAGCTGTGAGGTCAGGAGACACATGGGACCCCTCATATATCTGTCTGTGCTTCCAGACTGCTGACCCTGTATATAGCTGTGAGGTCAGGAGACACATGGGACCCCTCATATATCTGTCTGTGCTTCCAGACTGCTGACCCTGTATATAGCTGTGAGGTCAGGAGACACATGGGACCCCCATATATCTGTCTGTGCTTTCAGACTGCTGACCCTGTATATAGCTGTGAGGTCAGGAGACACATGGGACCCCTCATATATCTGTCTGTGCTTCCAGACTGCTGACCCTGTATATAGCTGTGAGGTCAGGAGACACATGGGACTCCTCATATATCTGTCTCTGCTTCTAGACTGCTGACCCTGTATATAGCTGTGAGGTCAGGAGACACATGGGACCTCTCATATATCTGTCTGTACTTCCAGGATGTAGAAAGTGCTTTATTCTTCTGAGCAGAGAGTCATAGAGGCGTTCTCGAGCCTCCTGGAACATAGTGTTTGGGTGACAGCCCTGGACAGGACTGTGTTGGCGTTTATTGGTTGTCACCCTGCTTTTCTGGAAGCAGATAGAACCATACAGTAGCGCAGCAGAATTTTTGACCCCTTGACGTTTGGAATCTTTATAGTTTCTTTACACTTTTAGCGGTTAAAGGGAACTTGTGTTTGGTGTGATGAGAAGACGTTCTGTTCCAGCCATTGATAATTCTTTACGACTCAGGAATTTTCTTGCACATTTTCCGGCTGATTGCAGAAATAGCTGAAATGTCTCTTGTGATGTGTAAGCGTGAAGGGCGGGAGAGGGTTAATGTTCCCATCAGCTGATAAGAGCCTGATCCGCAGTTCCAGGGAGGAGACCCTGCCGCCTGTAGTCAGGAGGACAAGTTCTCCCCCACAATAATGGTGCCCCTGAGGTGAGGCGGGTGGTCGGGCGTCTTTGGGATTCCGGATTTTGTGGATATTGGGATCTTGTAGCCATGAATT
>NC_091462.1:2462901-2500401 GCF_027789765.1 Dendropsophus ebraccatus
TGGTAGCGTAGCAGGGCTGTGTTGGTAGCGTAGCAGGGCTGTGTTGGTAGCGTACCAGGGCTGTGTTGGTAGCGTAGCAGAGCTGTGTTGGCAGCGTAGCAGGGCTGTGTTGGTAGCGTACCAGGGCTGTGTTGGTAGCGTAGCAGGGCTGTGTTGGTAGCGTAGCAGAGCTGTGTTGGCAGCGTAGCAGGGCTGTGTTTGTAGCGTAGCAGGGCTGTGTTGGTAGCGTAGCAGGGCTGTGTTGGTAGCGTAGCAGGGCTGTGTTGGTAGCGTAGCAGAACTGTGTTGGTAGCGTAGCAGGGCTGTGTTGGTAGCGTAGCAGAACTGTGTTGGTAGCGTAGCAGGGCTGTGTTTGTAGCGTAGCAGGGCTGTGTTTGTAGCGTAGCAGGGCTGTGTTTGTAGCGTAGCAGGGCTGTGTTGGTAGTGTAGCAGGGCTGTGTTGGTAGTGTAGCAGGGCTGTGTTGGTAGTGTAGCAGGGCTGTGTTGGTAGCGTAGCAGGGCTGTGTTGGTAGCGTAGCAGGGCTGTCTTTGTAGCGTAGCAGGGCTGTGTTTGTAGCGTAGCAGGGCTGTGTTTGTAGCGTAGCAGGGCTGTGTTGGTAGTGTAGCAGGGCTGTGTTGGTAGTGTAGCAGGGCTGTGTTGGTAGCGTAGCAGGGCTGTGTTTGTAGCGTAGCAGGGCTGTGTTTGTAGTGTAGCAGGGCTGTGTTGGTAGCGTAGCAGGGCTGTGTTGGTAGTGTAGCAGGGCTGTGTTGGTAGTGTAGCAGGGCTGTGTTGGTAGAACATCCTGGGAACAGATGCGGGGCGGTGATGCCCTCTCGCACACACAGCTGCTCTCGGCCTCCCCCGTGGCTCAGGACGCAGGGAGAGGCCGCTCTCATGCCTCTCGTCCCATGTGACAGTAAAATCCAGCATGGAAATTTCCTGGGAATGTTCTGGACTCAGGAGAAGTCGCCCATGTGACCCCGGCGTCACGCCATGTCTTGTTTTCTGAGAGGTTATGGAGATCATAGTCACATAGTCACAGTCACATAGTCACATAGCCATCTGATGATACGGCCGCGTCCACCCGCCATGGTGTCTGCTGATTCCTCCTCTCCCTGCAGGAGCTTCAGCCTGATGCACACCATGGAGGACAGCTGTGAGCTGGACCTCACCTACATCACCGAGCGCATCATCTCCGTCACCTTCTCCGCCGGGACAGAGGAGGCCGCCTTCTCCCGAAACCTCAAGGAGGTGGCGCATATGCTGAAGTCCAAACATGGAGACAACTACCTGGTGAGACACCTTTCCCCCTCCCTCCCCCGAACACCTTGTCCCCTCCCCCTGTACACCTCATTTGCCCCGCCCCCCCTCCCCCGCCACCTTGTCCCCTCCTGGACACCTCATTCCCCAATGGTCATCTGTGTCTTCTTGTTTCCTTCACAGATCTTCAATCTGTCCGAGAGAAGACATGATATCAGCAAGTTACATTCTAAGGTGAGACCCGGAGGCCACAGAGGATATGGAGGCCACGGAGGATATAGAGACATGGAGGCCACGGAGGATATAGAGGCATGGAGGCCACGGAGGATATAGAGGCATGGAGGCCACTGAGGATATGGAGGCCACGGAGGATATAGAGACATGGAGGCCACGGAGGATAGAGGCATAGTATATAGTGTCATGGAGGCCACGGAGGATATAGAGGCATGGAGGCCACGGAGGATATAGAGGCATGGAGGCCACGGAGGATATAGAGACATGGAGGCCACAGAGGATATGGAGGCCACGGAGGATATAGAGGCATGGAGGCCACAGAGGATATAGAGACATGGAGGCCATGGAGGATATAGAGACATGGAGGCCACAGAGGATATGGAGGCCACGGAGGATATAGAGGCATGGAGGCCACAGAGGATATAGAGACATGGAGGCAACGGAGGATATGGAGGCAACGGAGGATATAGAGGCATGGAGGCAACGGAGGATATAGAGGCATGGAGGCCACGGAGGATATAGAGGCATGGAGGCCACGGAGAGTATAGAGGCATGGAGGCCACGGAGGATATAGAGACATGGAGGCCACAGAGGATATAGAGGCATGGAGGCCACGGAGGATATAGAGGCATGGAGGCCACGGAGGATATAGAGGCATAGTATATAGTGTCATGGAGGCCATAGGGGCATGGACTTCAGCATATGCGCCACCTCCTTGAGGTTTTGGGAGAAGGTAGCCTCCATGCCTCTTTATCCTCTGTGGCCTCCATATAGTGTCATGGAGGATATAGGGGCATGGAGGCCACGGAGGATATAGAGCCATGGAGGCCACGGAGGATATAGAGGCATGGAGGCTACGGATTATATAGAGGCATGGAGGATATAGAGGCATGGAGGCCCCTGTCACTGACCACTATCACTTGCCCCCACAGGTGCTGGATTTCGGGTGGCCGGACCTGCATGCCCCTGCACTGGAGAAGGTCTGCAGCATCTGTAAGGCCATAGACACCTGGCTGAACGCAGATCCTCACAACGTGGTCGTCATCCACAACAAGGTGAGAGGAAGAGGAGCAAACCGGGAAACCTGCAGCCGCAGCACCGAGGAACATGACTGCATATCTCTTCTATTACAGGGGAATCGTGGCAGGACTGGGGTGGTGGTCGCAGCGTACATGCACTACAGCAATATATCTGCCAGGTAGGTACACCTAGGTTATACCAGCATATATACTATTACGTTATACCAGCTGTACCTTATATAGTTATATACAGTATATATACCCAGGTTATACCAGCTGTACATATATAATTATATACAGTATATACCCAGGTTATACCAGCCGTACATATATAATTATATACAGTATATACCCAGGTTATATCAGCTGTACATATATAATTATATACAGTATATACCCAGGTTATACCAGCTGTACACATATAGTTATATACAGTATATATACCCAGATTATACCAGCTGTACATATATAATTATATACAGTATATACCCGGGTTATACCAGCTGTACATATATAATTATATACAGTATATACCCAGGTTATACCAGCTGTACATATCTAATTATATACAGTATATACCCAGGTTATAGCAGCTGTACATATATAATTATATACAGGAGATCCCCAGGTTATACCAGCTGTACATATATAATTATATACACTATATACCCAGGTTATACCAGCTGTACACATGTAATTATATACACTATATACCCAGGTTATACCAGCTGTACACATATAATTATATACACTATATACCCAGGTTATAGCAGCATGCTCTGCTGATACATTTGCTCTATGTACCTTGGTTAGAGGGGCGGGGTCTTCCATGGGGGAGGGGCATACTATGTAAATACTGTTTTGTGACTTTTTGTTTGTGGCCTCCCACAGCGCAGATCAGGCTCTGGACAGATTCGCCATGAGACGATTCTATGAAGATAAGGTTCTCCCGGTTGGTCAGCCGTCCCAGAAGAGGTCAGAGGTCATATCCGCCTCCTGAAAAGACTTTTTGTTATATGTTTTTATTTATTTTCTTCACAAGATGCAAAACAGTAATGTAAAGAGAAGCACTAAGCCCCGCCCCTTGCGCCACCGTCATCAGCCAGGAAGGCAAACGCGGCTCCATTTTTCTTTCAGATCATTAAATTCTTTCCGACCTTTGTCTACAGCGTCCGTTCTATCTCCCCTACCCATGTGCTTCTCCTCCTTCTGTATTCTTCCAATTGTGCTCCTCCTCCTCCTGCGTTCCTTCACTTGTGCTCCTCCTCCTCCTGCATTCCTCCACTTGTGCTTCTCCTCCTCCTGCGTTCCTTCACTTGTGCTCCTCCTCCTGCGTTCCTTCACTTGTGCTCCTCCTCCTCCTGCGTTCCTTCACTTGTGCTCCTCCTCCTCCTGCGTTCCTTCACTTGTGCTCCTCCTCCTCATGCGTTTCTTCACTTGTGCTCCTCCTCCTCCTGCGTTCCTTCACTTGTGCTCCTCCTCCTCCTGCGTTCCTTCACTTGTGCTCCTCCTCCTCCTGCATTCCTCCACTTGTGCTTCTCCTCCTCCTGTATTCCTGCACTTGTGCGCCTCCTACTGCGTTTCTGCACTTGTGCTCCTCCTCCTGCGTTCCTCCTCTTGTGTCCTCCTCCTGCGTTCCTGTACTTGTGCTCCTCCTCCTGCGTTCCTCCTCTTGTGCTTCTCCTCCTCCACTTGTGCTCATCCTCCTGCGTTCCTGCACTTGTGCTCCTCCTCCTGCGTTCCTTCACTTGTGCTTATCCTCCTCCTGAATTCCTGCACTTGTGCTCCTCCTCCTGCGTTCCTGCACTTGTGCTCCTCCTCCTGCTTTCCTGCACTTGTGCTTCTCCTCCTCCTCCACTTGTGCTCCTCCTCCTGCATTCCTCCTCTTGTGCTTCTCCTCCTCCATTTGTGCTCCTCCTCCTGCGTTCCTCCTCTTGTGCTCCTCCTCCTGCATTCCTCTTCTTGTGCTCCTCCTCCTGCGTTTCTCCTCTTGTGCTCCTCCTCCTCCTGCATTCCTCCTCTTGTGCTTCTCCTCCACTTGTGCTCCTCCTCCTGCGCTCCTCCTCTTGTGCTCCTCCTCCTCCTGCGTTCCTCCTCTTGTGTCCTCCTCCTGCGTTTCTCCTCTTGTGCTCCTCCTCCTGCGTTTCTCCTCTTGTGCTCCTCCTCCTGCGTTTCTCCTCTTGTGCTCCTCCTCCTCCTGCATTCCTCCTCTTGTGCTTCTCCTCCACTTGTGCTCCTCCTCCTGCGCTCCTCCTCTTGTGCTCCTCCTCCTGCGTTCCTCCTCTTGTGTCCTCCTCCTGCGTTCCTCCTCTTGTGCTTCTCCTCCTCCATTTGTGCTCCTCCTCCTGCGTACACCCTCCTGTGTCCTCCTCCTGCGTTCCTCCTCTTGTGCTCCTCCTCCTGCGTTCCTCCTCCTGCGTAACTCCTCTTGTTCTTCTCCTCCTCCACTTGTGTCCTCCTCCTGCGTTCCTCCTTCTGTGTCCTCCTCCTGCGTTCCTCCTCATGTGTCCTCCTCCTGCGTTCCTCCTCATGTGTCCTCCTCCTGCGTTCCTCCTTCTGTGTCCTCCTCCTGCTTTCCTCCTCATGTGTCCTCCTCCTGCGTTCCTCCTCATGTGTCCTCCTCCTGCGTTCCTCCTCATGTGTCCTCCTCCTGCGTTCCTCCTCTTGTGTCCTCCTCCGACGTTCCTCCTCTTGTGTCCTCCTCCGACGTTCCTCCTCTTGTGTCCTCCTCCAGCGTTCCTCCTCTTGTGTCCTCCTCCGACGTTCCTCCTCTTGTGTCCTCCTCCTGCGTTCCTCCTCATGTGTCCTCCTCCTGCTTTCCTCCTCATGTGTCCTCCTCCTGCGTTCCTCCTCATGTGTCCTCCTCCTGCTTTCCTCCTCATGTGTCCTCCTCCTGCTTTCCTCCTCATGTGTCCTCCTCCTGCGTTCCTCCTCATGTGTCCTCCTCCTGCGTTCCTCCTCATGTGTCCTCCTCCTGCGTACACCCTCCTGTGTCCTCCTCCTGCGTACACCCTCCTGTGTCCTCCTCCTGCGTTCCTCTACTTGTGCTCCTCCTCCTGTGTTCTCCTCCTGCGTTCCTCCTCTTGTGTCCTCCTCCGGCGTTCCTCCTCTTGTGTCCTCCTCCTGCGTTCCTCCTCTTGTGTTCTCCTCCGGCGTTCCTCCTCTCGTGTCCTCCTCCGACGTTCCTCCTCTTGTGTCCTCCTCCAGCGTTCCTCCTCTTGTGTCCTCCTCCTGCGTTCCTCCTCTTGTGTCCTCCTCCGGCGTTCCTCCTCTTGTGTCCTCCTCCGACGTTCCTCCTCTTGTGTCCTCCTCCAGCGTTCCTCCTCTTGTGTCCTCCTCCTGCGTTCCTCCTCTTGTGTCCTCCTCCGGCGTTCCTCCTCTTGTGTCCTCCTCCGGCGTTCCTCCTCTTGTGTCCTCCTCCGATGTTCCTCCTCTTGTGTCCTCCTCCGGCGTTCCTCCTCTCGTGTCCTCCTCCGACGTTCCTCCTCTTGTGTCCTCCTCCGGCGTTCCTCCTCTTGTGTCCTCCTCCGGCGTTCCTCCTCGTGTGTCCTCCTCCTGCGTTCCTCCTCTTGTGTTCTCCTCCGACGTTCCTCCTCTTGTGTCCTCCTCCGGCGTTCCTCCTCTTGTGTCCTCCTCCGGCGTTCCTCCTCGTGTGTCCTCCTCCTGCGTTCCTCCTCTTTTGCTCCTCCTCCCGTGATCTTGCACCTATGCTTCCCGACTCCTACTCCTCCTGTGCTCCTACATTCGCTCTCCTTCTCCCATTCTGATTCCAGGGCCTCGGGCTGTGTTCTGATGGGGTCCGGAGCCTCGGGCTGTGTTCTGATGGGGGTCCGGAGCCTCGGGCTGTGTTCTGACGGGGGTCCGGAGCCTCTGGCTGTGTTCTGATGGGGGTCCGGAGCCTCTGGCTGTGTTCTGACGGGGGTCCAGGGCCTCTGGCTGTGTTCTGAAGGGGGTCCGGAGCCTGGGGCTGTGTTCTGATGGGGGTCCGGAGCCTCTGGCTGTGTTCTGACAGGGGTCCGGAGCCTCTGGCTGTGTTCTGATGGGGGTCCGGAGCCTCTGGCTGTGTTCTGACGGGGGTCCAGGGCCTCTGGCTGTGTTCTGAAGGGGGTCCGGAGCCTGGGGCTGTGTTCTGACGGGGGTCCGGAGCCTCTGGCTGTGTTCTGACGGGAGTCCGGAGCCTGGGGCTGTGTTCTGACGGGGGTCCGGAGCCTGGGGCTGTGTTCTGACGGGGGTCCGGAGCCTCTGGCTGTGTTCTGACGGGGATCCGGAGCCTCTGGCTGTGTTCTGACGGGGGTCCGGAGCCTCTGGCTGTGTTCTGACGGGGGTCCGGAGCCTCTGGCTGTGTTCTGACGGGAGTCCGGAGCCTCGGGCTGTGTTCTGACGGGGGTCCGGAGCCTCTGGCTGTGTTCTGACGGGGGTCCGGAGCCTCTGGCTGTGTTCTGACGGGGGTCCGGAGCCTCTGGCTGTGTTCTGACGGGGGTCCGGAGCCTGGGGCTGTGTTCTGACGGGGGTCCAGGGCCTCGGGCTGGGTTCTGACGGGGGTCCAGGGCCTCGGGCTGTGTTCTGACGGGGGTCCAGGGCCTCGGGCTGTGTTCTGATGGGGTCCGGAGCCTGGGGCTGTGTTCTGATGGGGTCCGGTGACCTGTATCTGTCTCTCCCCCTGCAGATACATCCATTACTTCAGCGGTCTGCTCTCTGGGGCCATTAAGATGAATAATAAGCCGCTGTTTCTGCACCACGTCATCATGCACGGAATCCCAAACTTCGAGTCAAAAGGAGGTAAGAGATAATAATCTGGTCACATGACTGGTACAAGACATTATACATTATATAGTAATAAGAAGAGAGCCGCCAGATGGTAGGCATGGGCAGATGAATGACAATACCAACAGCTCACAGTGTGACATTCAGTCTTATCACAGGGACAATACTGATCTCATGTCCATCTGTGTTCAGTAGAGACTGTTATGTTCATGTACATATGTATTGTGTGTATATAATGTATGTGTGTATATACATTGTGTGTGTGTGTATACTGTGTATTTATGTGTACTCTGTGTGTGTGTATACTGTGTATGTATATATGTCTATATACTATATGTGTGTATACACTGGTGACTTGGATTAGGAGCATAATCCGTTCCGGGACGGCGCTTGTAATCCAAATCCACTCTTATACCAAAGCAAATTTTCCCATAAGAAATCACTGATCTGCAGACAATTGGTTCCACCCCCCAAATATACTGATTATTATTCTGAATAACATGTAGAAGAGATGAAACAATGAGAAGCAGCTGGATATGTGATATGTGATAAGTTACTGTCCAGTAATGGAGAGGATGGGAAACACAAGGGCGGACAGAGACTGCAGGGAGCAGGAAGGAATTAGCAGGCAGATGTGGGCACATACATACAGCGCTCTCTATCCAGGGAGAGAGGGGTTACAGCTATAGAGAGATGACCTCCACAGTCCTGTCCCCTGATGTAAGCCCCAGCCTGAGGTGGATCTGCTATGATTTGGAAGGTGAGGGAGACTTCCTGGGTCAGAGTACAGGGCTGTAGACCCCGCTATGCAGACCATGCCCCTCCTCCACTCCCCCTCCCACCCAGTACAGGGAGCTCTTACACCAAAGCAATGCTCTTACACCAAGTCACAATTTGGAAAAACTGTGAGCTCTTAAACCAAAACACTCTTAAACCAAGTTACTCTTAAACCAAGGTACCACTGTATGTGTGTGTGTGTGTCTGTGTGTGCTGTTGCCGCTGGTTCCGATATTGGGCCTGCTGGTGGGCTGTGGTGTTTTGGAGGCTACTTGTCACGGGGGCCAGGAGTGGTAACACCCCCCCCCCACCCCCGGACACCAGACCTTGGTTAGCACCTAACCGCCTTCTTCCCCACAGTGTCGGGTGACCCGTCCTCTGGGGTAGTACGAGGTCTCTACTCTGGGTGGAGCTGGCTTGTAGTGTCCTTCCTACACAGCGTCTGTCAGTAGAGAGAGGCTTGCTGGCTCTGTGCTTTACTGCAGGTCCGTACCTTTCTCTAAGGTGGTTGACTGTCTTTTCTTAGCTAATATGTCCTTGGCACAGGCAAGGGGTGAGATCTGCCTTGTCTCCGGTTTCCCTAGGAGTCTGGTCTAGCGATTCCTGAAAGTCAGGAAGAACTATACACACGTCCTGCCCGGCCCGTAGCCAGGAACTAACTGCTAAATAAAGAAGGATGTTACTAGAGAAAAAGAAGTGTATGTGTAGCTAGACCTAGTGTTATCTGCAGCTGTGCTGTGTGAGAGTGACATCTAGTGGTTTGAGTCAGGAACAGCGGCCTCCTGTCCTATCCTGTGACACTAGAGAGAAACACTTTTACCAAGGTGTGAGAAGAGAAAAGAAAATACGTAGTGGGACACTACTTGTGTTTGTACTGTGTGTGTGTGTACTGTGTGTGTACTGTGTGTGTACGTGTATACTGTATGTGTGTGTGTGTACTTTATGTACACTGTATGTGTGTGTGTGTGTGTGTGTGTGTGTGTGTGTGTGTACTTTATGTACACTGTATGTGTGGACACTGATGTGGTTGTTACCTGGAGCCAAACTCTCCCTATGATAACACTGAATGGCTTTCTGTCATATTAGCTCATAGATACTTGTTTTGCTCTGGATATTTCTCATTAGTGATTGTGTGCTTTCTGTCTCTCCGAGGATGTCGCCCGTTCCTGAAGATCTATCAGGCAATGCAGCCGGTCTACACCTCTGGGATCTAGTAAGACCTCCCCCTGTCCTTACTATGTGTTATAATGGGAGGGTATAAAAGCTTCCTAACACTCTTGCGTTCTGCGTGTACCTGATGCTGACACTAGGGGGTGACATATGAGCAGTATCATCTGTCCTGTATCTCGTGCTGACACTAGGGGGCGACATATGAGGAGTATCATCCATCCTGTACCTCGTGCTGACACTAGGAGGTGACATATGAGCAGTATCATCCGTCCTGTCCCTCGTGCTGACACTAGGGGGCGACATATGAGCAGTATCATCCGTCCTGTACCTCGTGCTGACACTAGGGGGCGACATATGAGCAGTATCATCCGTCCTGTACCTTGTGCTGACACTAGGGGGCGACATATGAGCAGTATCATCCGTCCTGTACCTTGTGCTGACACTAGGGGGCGACATATGAGCAGTATAATCTGTCCTGTACCTCATGCTGACACTAGGGGGCGACACATAAGCAGTATCATCCGTCTTGTACCTCGCGCTGACACTAGGGGGCGACATATGAGCAGTAAAATCTGTCCTGTACCTCATGCTGACACTAGGGGGCGACATATAAGCAGTATTATCCGCCCTGTACCTTGTGCTGACACTAGGGGGCGATATATGAGGAGTAAAATCTGTCCTGTACCTTGTGCTAACACTAGGAGGCGACATATAAGCAGTATTATCCGCCCTGTACCTTGTGCTGACACTAGAGGGCGACATATGAGCAATATCATCCGTCCTGTACCTTGTGCTGACACTAGGGGGCGACATATGAGCAGTATAATCTGTCCTGTACCTCATGCTGACACTAGGGGGCGACATATAAGCAGTATTATGCGTCCTGTACCTTGTGCTGACACTAGGGGGCGACATATGAGCAGTATAATCTGTCCTGTACCTCATGCTGACACTAGGGGCGACATATGAGCAGTATTATCCGTCCTGTACCTCGTGCTGACACTAGGGGGCGACATATGAGCAGTATAATCTGTCCTGTACCTCGCGCTGACACTAGGGGGGCGACATATGAGCAGTAAAATCTGTCCTGTACCTTGTGCTGACACTAGGGGGTGACATATGAGCAGTATAATCTGTCCTGTACCTCATGCTGACACCAAGGGGCGACATATGAGCAGTATCATCCGTCCTGTACCTCGTGCTGACACTAGGGGGCGATATATGAGCAGTATTATCCGCCCTGTACCTTGTGCTGACACTAAGGGGCGAGATATGAGCAGTATAATCTGTCCTGTACCTCGTGCTGACACTAGGGGGCGACATATGAGCAGTATAATCTGTCCTGTACCTCGTGCTGACACTAGGAGGTGACATATGAGCAGTATCATCCGTCCTGTACCTTGTGCTGACACTAGGGGGCGACATATGAGCAGTAAAATCTGTCCTGTACCTTGTGCTGACACTAGGGGGCGACATATGAGCAGTATCATCTGTCCTGTACCTCATGCTGACACTAGGGGGCGATATATGAGCAGTATCATCCGTCCTGTACCTTGTGCTGACACTAGAAGGCGACATATGAGCAGTAAAATCTGTCCTGTACCTTGTGCTGACACTAGGGGGCGACATATGAGCAGTATAATCCATCCTGTACCTCATGCTGACACTAGAGGGCGATATATGAGCAGTATCATCCGTCCTGTACCTCGTGCTGACACTAGAAGGCGAAATATGAGCAGTATAATCTGTCCTGTACCTCGTGCTGACACTAGGGGGCGACATATGAGCAGTAAAATCTGTCCTGTACCTTGTGCTGACACTAGGGGGCGACATATGAGCAGTATAATCCGTCCTGTACCTCGTGCTGACACTAGAGGGCGAAATATGAGCAGTATAATCTGTCCTGTACCTCGTGCTGACACTAGGGGGCGATATATGAGCAGTATCATCCATCCTGTACCTCGTGCTGACACTAGGAGGTGACATATGAGCAGTATCATCCGTCCTGTACCTCATGCTGACACTAGGAGGTGACATATGAGCAGTATCATCCGTCCTGTACCTCGTGCTGACACTAGGGGGCGACATATGAGCAGTTATGAGCAGTATCATCCGTCCTGTACCTCGTGCTGACACTAGGGGGCGACATATGAGCAGTATAATCCATCCTGTACCTCATGCTGACACTAGGGGGCGATATATGAGCAGTATTATCCATCCTGTACCTCGTGCTGACACTAGGGGGCGACATATGAGCAGTATCATCCGTCCTGTACCTCGCGCTGACACTAGGGGGCGACATATGAGCAGTATCATCCGTCCTGTACCTCGTGCTGACACTAGGGAGCGACATATGAGCAGTATCATCCGTCCTGTACCTCGCGCTGACACTAGGGGGCGACATACGAGCAGTAAAATCTGTCCTGTACCTCATGCTGACACTAGGGGGAGACATATGAGCAGTATCATCCATCCTGTACCTTGTGCTGACACTAGGGGGCGACATATGAGCAGTATAATCTGTCCTGTACCTTATGCTGACACTAGGGGGCGATATATGAGCAGTATCATCCGTGCTGTACCTCATGCTGACACTAGGGGGTGATATATGAGCAGTATCATCCGTGCTGTACCTCGTGCTGACACTAGGAGGCGACATATGAGCAGTATCATCCGCCCTGTACCTTGTGCTGACACTAGGGGGCGATATATGAGCAGTATAATCTGTCCTGTACCTCATGCTGACACTAGGGGGCGACATATAAGCAGTATCATCCGTCCTGTACCTCATGCTGACACTAGGGGGCGATATATGAGCAGTATTATCCGTCCTGTACCTCGTGCTGACACTAGGGGGCGACATATGAGCAGTATCATCCGTCCTGTACCTCGTGCTGACACTAGGGGGCGACATATAAGCAGTATCATCCGTCCTGTACCTCATGCTGACACTAGGGGGCGACATACGAGCAGTATCATCCGCCCTTTACCTTGTGCTGACACTAGGGGGCGATATATGAGCAGTATCATCTGTCCTGTACCTCGTGCTGACACTAGGGGGCGACATATGAGCAATATCATCCGTCCTGTACCTCGTGCTGACACTAGGGGGCGACATATGAGCAGTATCACCCGTCCTGTACCTCGCGCTGACACTAGGGGGCGACATATGAGCAATATCATCCGTCCTGTACCTCGTGCTGACACTAGGGGGCGACATATGAGCAGTATCATCCGTCCTGTCCCTCGTGCTGACACTAGGGGGCGACATATGAGCAGTATTATCCGTCCTGTACCTCGTGCTGACACTAGGAGGTGACATATGAGCAGTATAATCTGTCCTGTACCTCGCGCTGACACTAGGTGGCGACATATGAGCAGTATAATCCGTCCTGTACCTCGTGCTGACACTAGGAGGTGACATATGAGCAGTATCATCTGTCCTGTACCTCGTGCTGACACTAGGGGGCGACATATGAGCAGTATCATCCGTCCTGTACCTTGTGCTGACACTAGGGGGCGACATATGAGCAGTATCATCCGTCCTGTACCTCGTGCTGACACTAGGGGCGACATATGAGCAGTATCATCCGTCCTGTACCTCGTGCTGACACTAGGGGGCGACATATGAGCAGCATCATCCGTCCTGTACCTCGTGCTGACACTAGGGGGCGACATATGAGCAGTATAATCCATCCTGTACCTCGTGCTGACACTAGGGGGCGATATATGAGCAGTATTATCCGTCCTGTACCTCGCGCTGACACTAGGGGGCGACATACGAGCAGTAAAATCTGTCCTGTACCTCGTGCTGACACTAGGGGGCGACATATGAGCAGTATCATCCGTCCTGTACCTCGTGCTGATACTAGGGGGCGACATATGAGCAGTATCATCCGCCCTGTACCTTGTGCTGACACTAGGGGGCGACATATGAGCAGTATAATCTGTCCTGTACCTTATGCTGACACTAGGGGGCGATATATGAGCAGTATCATCCGTCCTGTACCTCGTGCTGACACTAGGGGGCGACATATAAGCAGTATCATCCGTCCTGTACCTCATGCTGACACTAGGGGGCGACATATGAGCAGTATCATCTGTTATGTACCTCATGCTGACACTAGGGGGCGACATATGAGCAGTATCACCTGTCTTGTACCTCGTGCTGACACTAGGGGGCGACATATGAGCAATATCATCCGTCCTGTACCTCGTGCTGACACTAGGGGGCGACATATGAGCAGTATCACCCGTCCTGTACCTCGTGCTGACACTAGGGGGCGACATATGAGCAGTATCATCCGTCCTGTACCTTGTGCTGACACTAGGGGGGCGACATATGAGCAGTATCATCCGCCCTGTACCTCGTGCTGACACTAGGGGGCGACATATGAGCAGTATAATCCATCCTGTACCCTGTGCTGACACTAGGGGGCAACATATGAGCAATATCATCTGTCCTGTACCTCGTGCTGACACTAGGGGGCGACATATGAGCAGTATCATCCGTCCTGTACCTCACGCTGACACTAGGGGGCGACATATGAGCAATATCATCCATCCTGTACCTTGTGCTTACACTAGGGGGCGACATATGAGCAGTATAATCTGTCCTGTACCTTGTGCTGACACTAGAGGGCGACATATGAGCAGTATAATCTGTCCTGTACCTCGTGCTGACACTAGGGGGCGATATATGAGCAGTATCATCCGTCCTGTACCTCGTGCTGACACTAGGGGGCGATATATGAGCAGTATCATCCGTCCTGTACCTCGTGCTGACACTAGGGGCGATATATGAGCAGTATCATCCGTCCTGTACCTCGTGCTGACACTAGGGGCGATATATGAGCAGTATCATCCGTTCCTGTACCATGTGCTGACACTAGGGGGCGATATATGAGCAGTATTATCCGTCCTGTACCTCGTGCTGACACTAGGGGGCGATATATGAGCAGTATAATCCGTCCTGTACCTCGTGCTGACACTAGGGGGCGATATATGAGCAGTATTATCCGTCCTGTACCTCGTGCTGACACTAGGGGGCGATATATGAGCAGTATCATCCGTCCTGTACCTCGTGCTGACACTAGGGGGCGATATATGAGCAGTATCATCCTTCCTGTACCTTGTGCTGACACTAGGGGGCGATATATGAGCAGTATTATCCGTCCTGTACCTCGTGCTGACACTAGGGGGCGATATATGAGCAGTATAATCCGTCCTGTACCTCGTGCTGACACTAGGGGGCGATATATGAGCAGTATTATCCGTCCTGTACCTCGTGCTGACACTAGGGGGCGATATATGAGCAGTATCATCCGTCCTGTACCTCGTGCTGACACTAGGGGGCGATATATGAGCAGTATCATCCTTCCTGTACCTTGTGCTGACACTAGGGGGCGATATATGAGCAGTATCATCCGTCCTGTACCTCGTGCTGACACTAGGGGGCGATATATGAGCAGTATCATCCGTGCTGTACCTCGTGCTGACACTAGGGGGCGATATGTTATGTTATGATGAAACTCAATATGGCTGCCGCTGTGATGTCACTCGGACTAGAGATCGGAGCAGCTCCCGATGATGTCATACTCAGTAATTGTACACCCCCCGAGGCTCATCCAGGGTCCTGGACCCTCAAAATTTGTTATGATGGGGTTCTGGAACCATCCAGAACACAGCCCGAGGGTCTAGGACCCAACCAGAACACAGCCCGAGGATCTAGGACCCAACCAGAACACAGCCCGAGGGTCTAGGACCTACTCAGAACACAGCCCGAGGGTCTAGGACCCAACCAGAACACAGCCCGAGGATCTAGGACCCAACCAGAACACAGCCCGAGGGTCTAGGACCTACCCAGAACACAGCCCGAGGGTCTAGGACCCCATCATGACACAGGGCTGTGTTATGACGGGGTCCCGGGACCTCGGACTGTGTTATGATGGGTCTTGGACCCTCGGGCTGTGTTCCGGTTGGGTCTCGAACCCTCGGACTGAGTTATGACGGGGTCCCGTACCCTCGGGCTGTGTTATGACGGGGTCCCGTACCCTCGGACTGAGTTATGACAGGGTCCCGGACCCTCAGGATTTGTTATGACGGGGTCCCGGACCCTCGGGCTGTGTTATGATGGGGCCTCGGACCCTCGGGCTGTATTTTAGTTGGGTCATGGACCCTGGGGCTGTGTTCTAGTTTGGTCTTGGACCCTTGGACTGTGTTATAACGGGGTCCTGGACCCTCTGTCTGTGTTATGTTGGGGTCCTGTACCCTCCGGCTGTGTTGTGAAGGGGTCCCGGACCCTCGGTCTGTGTTGTGATGGGGGTCCTATAGGAGCTGTGCTGGAGGGCACCCCAGTGGTAACCCAGCTTTCCCAGGAGCAGAATAGATTTGTGGGGATCTCGTTTCCCCCCTCGGATATTTCTCTTATACGGCAGCGGGTTCCCACGTGTTTGGGGTCACGCACTCACATTCCTTCCCACGACCCCTACACTTCCACTTCCTGCTGCTTTTTAGTGTCACCTCGTGGCGCGACCTCAGGTTATGATGTCAGGGTCTCCATGGCGACTGACGCCCCTTCTGCCACGTTACCAGGACGGTAGTTTTCCATTCACAGATGGCTGGCATACGAGATGCAGAGCGGCTGTGGAGCTACAAGTCCCAGCAGCTTGGTTGTGCTGTATCTGAGCCTAAGTTAACTATAGGAAACTGTAGATTATTTAATAGGAAAGCAGTCAGAGAGCTGTGCGCAGGTCTCCTACTGTATCTGGTGTCCTGAGCCGTGACTAGTCATCTGGGTGGTGTCCTGAGCCTTAACTAGTCATGTGGGCAGTGTCCTGAGCTGTGACTAGTCATCTGGGTGGTGTCCCGGGCAGTGACTAGTAATGTGGGCGGTGTCCTAAGCCGTGACTAGTCATCTGGGTGGTGTCCTGAGCCTTAACTAGTCATGTGGGCAGTGTCCTGAGCTGTGACTAGTCATCTGGGTGGTGTCCTGAGCCTTAACTAGTCATGTGGGCAGTGTCCTGGGCAGTGACTAGTAATGTGGGCGGTGTCCTAAGCCGTGACTAGTCATCTGGGCGGTGTCCTGAGCCGTGACTAGTCATCTGGGCGGTGTCCTTGGCCGTGACTAGTCATCTGGGTGGTGTCCTGAGCCTTAACTAGTCATCTGGGTGGTGTCCTTGGCCGTGACTAGTCATCTGGGTGGTGTCCTGAGCCTTAACTAGTCATCTGGGTGGTGTCCCGGGCAGTGACTAGTAATGTGGGCGGTGTCCTAAGCCGTGACTAGTCATCGGGGCGGTGTCCTGAGCCGTGACTAGTCATCTGGGCGGTGTCCTGAACTGCGACTAGTCCTCTGGACGGCGTCCTGAGCCGTGACTAGTCATTTGGGCCGCGTCCTGGGCCGTGACTAGTCATCCGGCGGTGTCCTTCGCTGCGACTAGTCGCCGCTCTCTCCCATTCACAACACGCAACATGTTATACTGGGATATGCAGCTACAGGAGCAGATTTGACAGGAGACCTGACTACATATGTGCAGCTGCTGGGATTGTGCTGATTGGTTCCCTTTAAAGGGGAACTTTGCAGAAATGTTTTTCTTTTAAATCAACTGGTGTCAAAAAGTTATAATTTACTTCTGTATAAAAATCTCCAGTCTTCCAGTACTAATTAGCTGCTGCATGTCCTGCAGGAAGTGGTGTATTCTCCGGAGTTCCCCTTTAGGGTATAAACACACACACCGTATACGCAGCCTATGTACTGCTGCGATACGCAGCAAATACGCAGCAAATAATCAAAAGATATGCAACAAATACGCAGCAGATTAGATCTAAATAACTGAACGCAGCATCAAATCTGCACCACCAAATCTGCTGCGTATCTTTTGCGTATACTGCGTGTGTGTTTGTACCCTTAGGGTATAAACCCACACACCGTATAAGCAGCGTATTTACTGCTGCGATACGCAGCAAATACGCAGCAAACACGCAGCAGATTAGATGTAAATAACTGAACACAGCATCAAATCTGTACCATATAATCTGCTGCGTATTTGCTGCGTATTTGTTGCATATCTGCTGTGTATACGGTGTGTGGGTTTGTACCCTTAAAGATGAAGTACAACCAAACATCATACTGAGTAACTACTAGGATGTGACCCAATCTGTTCTGTTTCTTGCAGTAATGTGCAGGGGGACAGTGAGACCAGCATCTGCATCACCATAGAGCCGGGGCTGCTGCTGAAGGGCGACATCTTGGTAAGACTCGGCACATGCAACAGAATATAATGTACAGCATCTATGTGCACTGCATATCTGGGAATCCTCTGTGTGCTCTGCTTATCTGGGTGGTATATGTCCATCCTCTGTGTGCTCCGCTTATCTGGGTGGTATATGTCCATCCTCTGTGTGCTCTGCTTATCTGGGTGGTATATGTCCATCCTCTGTGGGCTCTGCTTATCTGGGTGGTATATGTCCATCCTCTGTGTGCTCTGCTTATCTGGGTGGTATATGTCCATCCTCTGTGTGCTCTGCTTATCTGGGTGGTATATGTCCATCCTCTGTGTGCTCTGGGTGGTATATGTCCTCTGTGCTTATCTGGGTGGTATATGTCCATCCTCTGTGTGCTCTGCTTATCTGGGTGGTATATGTCCATCCTCTGTGTGCTCCGCTTATCTGGGTGGTATATGTCCATCCTCTGTGTGCTTTGCTTATCTGGGTGGTATATGTCCATCCTCTGTGTGCTCTGCTTATCTGGGTGGTATATGTCCATCCTCTGTGTGCTCTGCTTATCTGGGTGGTATATGTCCATCCTCTGTGTGCTCTGCTTATCTGTGCTTATGTCCTCTGTGCTTATCTGGGTGGTATATGTCCATCCTCTGTGTGCTCTGCTTATCTGGGTGGTATATGTCCATCCTCTGTGTGCTCCGCTTATCTGGGTGGTATATGTCCATCCTCTGTGTGCTCTGCTTATCTGGGTGGTATATGTCCATCCTCTGTGTGCTCTGCTTATCTGGGTGGTATATGTCCATCCTCTGTGTGCTCTGCTTATCTGGGTGGTATATGTCCATCCTCTGTGTGCTCTGCTTATCTGGGTGGTATATGTCCATCCTCTGTGTGCTCCGCTTATCTGGGTGGTATATGTCCATCCTCTGTGTGCTTTGCTTATCTGGGTGGTATATGTCCATCCTCTGTGTGCTCCGCTTATCTGGGTGGTATATGTCCATCCTCTGTGTGCTCCGCTTATCTGGGTGGTATATGTCCATCCTCTGTGTGCTCTGGGTGGTATATGTCCTCTGTGCTTATCTGGGTGGTATATGTCCATCCTCTGTGTGCTCCGCTTATCTGGGTGGTATATGTCCATCCTCTGTGTGCTCTGCTTATCTGGGTGGTATATGTCCATCCTCTGTGTGCTCTGCTTATCTGGGTGGTATATGTCCATCCTCTGTGTGCTCCGCTTATCTGGGTGGTATATGTCCATCCTCTGTGTGCTCTACTTATCTGGGTGGTATATGTCCATCCTCTGTGTGCTCCGCTTATCTGGGTGGTATATGTCCATCCTCTGTGTGCTCCTCTTACCTGGGTGGTATATGTCCATCCTCTGTGTGCTCCTCTTACCTGGGTGGTATATGCCCATCCTCTGTGTGCTCCTCTTACCTGGGTGGTATATGTCCATCCTCTGTGTGCTCCGCTTCTCTGGGTGGTATATGTCCATCCTCTGTGTGCTCCGCTTATCTGGGTGGTATATGTCCATCCTCTGTGTGCTCTGCTTATCTGGGTGGTATATGTCCATCCTCTGTGTGCTCCGCTTATCTGGGTGATATATGTCCATCCTCTGTGTGCTCCGCTTATCTGGGTGGTATATGTCCATCCTCTGTGTGCTCCGCTTATCTGGGTGGTATATGTCCATCCTCTGTGTGCTCCGCTTATCTGGGTGGTATATGTCCATCCTCTGTGTGCTCTGGGTGGTATATGTCCTCTGTGCTTATCTGGGTGGTATATGTCCATCCTCTGTGTGCTCCGCTTATCTGGGTGGTATATGTCCATCCTCTGTGTGCTCTGCTTATCTGGGTGGTATATGTCCATCCTCTGTGTGCTCTGCTTATCTGGGTGGTATATGTCCATCCTCTGTGTGCTCCGCTTATCTGGGTGGTATATGTCCATCCTCTGTGTGCTCTGCTTATCTGGGTGGTATATGTCCATCCTCTGTGTGCTCCGCTTATCTGGGTGGTATATGTCCATCCTCTGTGTGCTCCTCTTACCTGGGTGGTATATGTCCATCCTCTGTGTGCTCCTCTTACCTGGGTGGTATATGCCCATCCTCTGTGTGCTCCTCTTACCTGGGTGGTATATGTCCATCCTCTGTGTGCTCCGCTTCTCTGGGTGGTATATGTCCATCCTCTGTGTGCTCCGCTTCTCTGGGTGGTATATGTCCATCCTCTGTGTGCTCCGCTTATCTGGGTGGTATATGTCCATCCTCTGTGTGCTCCGCTTATCTGGGTGGTATATGTCCATCCTCTGTGTGCTCCGCTTATCTGGGTGGTATATGTCCATCCTCTGTGTGCTCCGCTTATCTGGGTGGTATATGTCCATCCTCTGTGTGCTCTGCTTATCTGGGTGGTATATGTCCATCCTCTGTGTGCTCCGCTTATCTGGGTGGTATATGTCCATCCTCTGTGTGCTCCGCTTATCTGGGTGGTATATGTCCATCCTCTGTGTGCTCTGGGTGGTATATGTCCTCTGTGCTTATCTGGGTGGTATATGTCCATCCTCTGTGTGCTCCGCTTATCTGGGTGGTATATGTCCATCCTCTGTGTGCTCTGCTTATCTGGGTGGTATATGTCCATCCTCTGTGTGCTCTGCTTATCTGGGTGGTATATGTCCATCCTCTGTGTGCTCCGCTTATCTGGGTGGTATATGTCCATCCTCTGTGTGCTCTGCTTATCTGGGTGGTATATGTCCATCCTCTGTGTGCTCCGCTTATCTGGGTGGTATATGTCCATCCTCTGTGTGCTCCTCTTACCTGGGTGGTATATGCCCATCCTCTGTGTGCTCCTCTTACCTGGGTGGTATATGTCCATCCTCTGTGTGCTCCGCTTCTCTGGGTGGTATATGTCCATCCTCTGTGTGCTCCGCTTCTCTGGGTGGTATATGTCCATCCTCTGTGTGCTCCGCTTATCTGGGTGGTATATGTCCATCCTCTGTGTGCTCCGCTTATCTGGGTGGTATATGTCCATCCTCTGTGTGCTCTTCTTCCTGGGTGGTATATGCCCATCCTCTGTGTGCTCCTCTTACCTGGGTGGTATATGTCCATCCTCTGTGTGCTCCTCTTACCTGGGTGGTATATGTCCATCCTCTGTGTGCTCCGCTTATCTGGGTGGTATATGCCCATCCTCTGTGTGCTCTTCTTACCTGGGTGGTATATGCCCATCCTCTGTGTGCTCCTCTTACCTGGGTGGTATATGTCCATCCTCTGTGTGCTCTGCTTCTCTGGGTGGTATATGTCCATCCTCTGTGTGCTCTGCTTCTCTGGGCGGTATCTGTCCATCCTCTGGGTGGAAGCAGTGTTACTGGTGATGGAGAGCGTCCTCTGTGCTGCAGTGCTGGGGGTTATCCAGCTTTCCTAGGACCCCGATCCCCCAGTTCATGTTCCACTCCTGAACGCTGCATAGACATGGATGTGGGAATGGGGATCTAAGTCTAGGAAAGCTGGGTGACAACCACTATAGGGGTCTCTCCAGATCAGGGGTCTGGGAAATCTGGGTGTCAGCCGCTATAGGGGTCTCTCCAGATCAGGGGTCTGGGAAAACTGAGTGACAGCCACTATAGGGGTCTCTCTCGATCAGGGGTCTGGGAAAGCTGGGTGACAGGTGTTATAGAGGTCTCTTTAGATCAGGGGTCTGGGAAAGCTGGGTGGTCGTGGTGGTTGCTGCACGTGCGGCCTCCCTTATATTCTCTTCTCTCCCTCATTCAGCTGAAGTGTTACCACAAGAAGTATCGCAGCCCGACCCGGGACGTCATATTCCGCGTGCAGTTCCACACCTGCGCCGTCCATGACCTCGGAGTCGTGTTTGGGAAGGAAGACTTGGATGGAGCTTTTAAAGGTACGGAGCAGGGGATTGGGTGGGTTAGGGGATGCAGGACCCGGGGCCGCAGCAGGTCACATGATTGCTCTGGGTCCAGCTATTACAGAACTACAGTTCACAGCATGATGGGACTTGTAGTTCCACAACAGCCGCAGATCAGGGCTGCTGGTTTGGAGATGATGATTCCTCTGAGGTGCGAGGCGTTATGTACCTGGGGCAGTCAGGAGCCTGGGAAAGCTGTGTCATACACCCCAGCAAGCCCAGTTTCTGTATTACACTACGTCTTCAGCAGTGACGTAGCTCCCATGGAGGCAGACCACGAAACCACAAGGGGGCCTGGGTGGAGCGTGATCGGCCTCCATGGTACCTATAAGGGCAGCAGGGGAGGAGCTGCAGGTGTGTTATCGGGCTGGGGAGGGGGGGGGGCCTAGCTCCGCCCCTGGTCTTCAGGCCTGCCCCCTGAGCTGAGCTCCTTAATAGGCTGCACCTGTCCCTCTGACATGGATGTAATGGATACGACTTATGCTGCGTTTACACGGAACGATTATCGTTCAAATTTGCACGATAACGATCGCATTTGAGCGATAATTGTTCCGTGTAAACATAGCGAACGATCAAGCGACGAGCGAGAAATTGTTCATTTTGATCTTTGAACATGTTCTCAAATCGTCGTCGGTCGTTCGCAAAAAATTCGCAAATCGTTTAAACGTGTAAACAGTCTTTCACCGATTTAACCTATGTGTGAGATAGGCTTAAGCGATCGCAATACGATTTTTCCATATGATATATTGTTCTGTCTAAACGCTGATCGTTATCAAAAACAAAACGTTATTTCGAAATCGTTAATCATACGATCGGGCGAATTATCGCTCAGTGTAAATGCAGCATTTACAAGTCACCGCCAGCCCCGACCTCCTGACCCGGAACCAACAATAACGCAGAAGTCGCCTCAGTTATTCTCAGAGGGACCTCACAAATCAGTCAGTATATACTATATACCCGACCTGACCCCAGGGAGACGTCCTCACTACTCCCCCCATCCTCCATCTTCATGAACTGTCATTGATGTGTGGAACTCCTGGTATACAGCCTCCATTGTCAACTCTCATCTAAGACCACGTTCACACCATTAGAGGGGTGAAGGCTCCCCCTGCTGTCAGACTGTTAGAGGGGTGAGGGCTCCCCCTGCTGTCAGACTGTAAGAGGGGTGAGGGCTCCCCCTGCTGTCAGACTGTTAGAGGGGTGAGGGCTCCCTCTGCTGTCAGACTGTAAGAGGGGTGAGGCTCCCCCTGCTGTCAGACTATTAGAGGGGTGAGGGCTCCCCCTGCTGTCACACTGTAAGAGGGGTGAGGGCTCCCCCTGCTGTCAGACTGTTAGAGGGGTGAGGGCTCCCCCTGCTGTCAGACTGTAAGAGGGGTGAGGGCTCCCCCTGCTGTCAGACTGTAAGAGGGGTGAGGGCTCCCCCTGCTGTCAGACTGTAAGAGGGGTGAGGGCTCCCCCTGCTGTCACACTGTAAGAGGGGTGAGGGCTCCCCCTGCTGTCAGACTGTTACTGGGGTGAGGGCTCCCCCTGCTGTCAGACTGTAAGAGGGGTGAGGGCTCCCCCTGCTGTCACACTGTAAGAGGGGTGAGGGCTCCCCCTGCTGTCACACTGTAAGAGGGGTGAGGGCTCCCCCTGCTGTCACACTGTAAGAGGGGTGAGGGCTCCCTCTGCTGTCAGACTGTTAGAGGGGTGAGGGCTCCCCCTGCTGTCAGACTGTTAGAGGGGTGAGGGCTCCCCCTGCTGTCAGACTGTTAGAGGGGTGAGGGCTCCCCCTGCTGTCAGACTGTTAGAGGGGTGAGGGCTCCCCCTGCTGTCAGACTGTAAGAGGGGTGAGGGCTCCCCCTGCTGTCAGACTGTAAGAGGGGTGAGGGCTCCCCCTGCTGTCACACTGTAAGAGGGGTGAGGGCTCCCCCTGCTGTCAGACTGTTAGAGGGGTGAGGGCTCCCCCTGCTGTCAGACTGTAAGAGGGGTGAGGGCTCCCTCTGCTGTCAGACTGTTAGAGGGGTGAGGGCTCCCCCTGCTGTCAGACTGTTAGAGGGGTGAGGGCTCCCCCTGCTGTCAGACTGTTAGAGGGGTGAGGGCTCCCCCTGCTGTCAGACTGTTAGAGGGGTGAGGGCTCCCCCTGCTGTCAGACTATTAGAGGGGTGAGGGCTCCCCCTGCTGTCAGACTGTAAGAGGGGTGAGGGCTCCCCCTGCTGTTAAAGGGGTGAGGGCTCCCCCTGCTGTCACACTGTTAGAGGGGTGAGGGCTCCCCCTGCTGTCAGACTGTAAGAGGGGTGAGGGCTCCCCCTGCTGTTAAAGGGGTGAGGGCTCCCCCTGCTGTCACACTGTAAGAGGGGTGAGGGCTCCCCCTGCTGTCACACTGTAAGAGGGGTGAGGGCTCCCCCTGCTGTCAGACTGTAAGAGGGGTGAGGGCTCCCCCTGCTGTCAGACTGTAAGAGGGGTGAGGGCTCCCCCTGCTGTCACACTGTAAGAGGGGTGAGGGCTCCCCCTGCTGTCAGACTGTTAGAGGGGTGAGGGCTCCCCCTGCTGTCAGACTGTAAGAGGGGTGAGGGCTCCCCCTGCTGTCAGACTGTAAGAGGGGTGAGGGTTTCCCCTGCTGTCACACTGTAAGAGGGGTGAGGGCTCCCCCTGCTGTCAGACTGTTACTGGGGTGAGGGCTCCCCCTGCTGTCAGACTGTAAGAGGGGTGAGGGCTCCCCCTGCTGTCACACTGTAAGAGGGGTGAGGGCTCCCCCTGCTGTCACACTGTAAGAGGGGTGAGGGCTCCCCCTGCTGTCAGACTGTTAGAGGGGTGAGGGCTCCCCCTGCTGTCAGACTGTTACTGGGGTGAGGGCTCCCTCTGCTGTCAGACTGTTAGAGGGGTGAGGGCTCCCCCTGCTGTCAGACTGTTAGAGGGGTGAGGGCTCCCCCTGCTGTCAGACTGTTAGAGGGGTGCGGGCTCCCCCTGCTGTCAGACTGTTACTGGGGTGAGGGCTCCCCCTGCTGTCAGACTGTTAGAGGGGTGAGGGCTCCCCCTGCTGTCAGACTGTTAGAGGGGTGAGGGCTCCCCCTGCTGTCAGACTGTTAGAGGGGTGAGGGCTCCCCCTGCTGTCAGACTGTTAGAGGGGTGAGGGCTCCCCCTGCTGTCAGACTGTTAGAGGGGTGCGGGCTCCCCCTGCTGTCAGACTATTAGAGGGGTGAGGGCTCCCCCTGCTGTCAGACTGTAAGAGGGGTGAGGGCTCCCCCTGCTGTTAATGGGGTGAGGGCTCCCCCTGCTGTCACACTGTTAGAGGGGTGAGGGCTCCCCCTGCTGTCAGACTGTTAGAGGGGTGAGGGCTCCCCCTGCTGTCAGACTGTTAGAGGGGTGAGGGCTCCCCCTGCTGTCAGACTGTTACTGGGGTGAGGGCTCCCCCTGCTGTCAGACTGTTAGAGGGGTGAGGGCTCCCCCTGCTGTCACACTGTTAGAGGGGTCAGGGCTCCCCCTGCTGTCAGACTGTTAGAGGGGTGAGGGCTCCCCCTGCTGTCAGACTGTTAGAGGGGTGAGGGCTCCCCCTGCTGTCAGACTGTAAGAGGGGTGAGGGCTCCCCCTGCTGTCAGACTGTAAGAGGGGTGAGGGCTCCCCCTGCTGACTGGCACAGAACGATCCGTGTATCATCTCTACACAGTGAGAGGGATTGTGGGTAATTTTAGGGATTCTCTTGCACATTGTTACCATAACTTCCTCTGTTCTTTCAGATGACAGGTTCCCGGAATACGGAAAAGTAGAATTTGTCTTCTCCTACGGCCCAGAGAAGATCCAAGGTGAGAAGAGTCCCCGACTGTGGAGATCTATGAGGAGGAAGCCTTGTGTCTGCTGGGGGTTGTAGTTCTTGTCATAGGTGAAGGACTGCAGAGGGTGATACAAGGGGCCGCTCCTCTTCTCACATGGCACATACTGGTGTAGAGACCCATGGCGGCCGGCACAGAGTATCAGCACAGATCTGTTATGTACGGGGTGGCGCATTGTTACCCGGAACCTGTGGGGGGCCCTGTGGCTGTTGTACCTGTGGGGGGCGCTGTGGCTGTTGTACCTGTGGGGGGGCGCTGTGGCTGTTGTACCTGTGGGGGGGGCCCTGTGGCTGCTATACCTGTGGGGGGGGCCCTGTGGCTGCTATACCTGTGGGGGGGGCCTGTGGCTGCTATACCTGTGGGGGGGGGCCCTGTGGCTGCTATACCTGTGGATGGCCCTGTGGCTGCTATACCTGTGGGGGGGGGGCCCTGTGGCTGCTATACCGGTGGGGGGGGGCCCTGTGGCTGCTATACCTGTGGAGGGCGCTGTGGCTGCTATACCTGTAGGGGGGGGCCTGTGGCTGCTATACCTGTGGGGGGCCCTGTGGCTGCTATACCTGTGGAGGGCGCTGTGGCTGCTATACCTGTGGGGGGCCCTGTGGCTGCTATACCTGTGGGGGGCCCTGTGGCTGCTATACCTGTGGGGGGCCCTGTGGCTGTTGTACCTGTGGGGGGCCCTGTGGCTGCTATACCTGTGGGGGGGGCCTGTGGCTGCTATACCTGTGGGGGGCCCTGTGGCTGCTATACCTGTGGGGGGGGCCTGTGGCTGCTATACCTGTGGGGGGCCCTGTGGCTGTTGTACCTGTGGGGGGCCCTGTGGCTGCTATACCTGTGGGGGGCCCTGTGGCTGCTATACCTGTGGGGGGGCGCTGTGGCTGCTATACCTGTGGGGGACCCTGTGGCTGCTATACCTGTGGGGGGCGCTGTGGCTGCTATACCTGTGGGGGGGCCCTGTGGCTGCTATACCTGAGGGGGGGGCCCTGTGGCTGCTATACCTGTGGGGGGCCCTGTGGCTGCTATACCTGTGGGGGACCCTGTGGCTGCTATACCTGTGGGGGGGGCCTGTGGCTGCTATACCTGTGGGGGGCCCTGTGGCTGCTATACCTGTGGGGGGGGCCTGTGGCTGCTATACCTGTGGGGGGGGCCTGTGGCTGCTATACCTGTGGAGGGCGCTGTGGCTGCTATACCTGTGGAGGGCGCTGTGGCTGCTATACCTGTGGGGGGGCCTGTGGCTGCTATACCTGTGGGGGGCCCTGTGGCTGCTATACCTGTGGGGGGCCCTGTGGCTGCTATACCTGTGGGGGACCCTGTGGCTGTTATACCTGTGGGGGGGCGCTGTGGCTGCTATACCTGTGGGGGGGCCCTGTGGCTGCTATACCTGTGGATGGCCCTGTGGCTGCTATACCTGTGGGGGGGCCCTGTGGCTGCTATACCTGTGGATGGCCCTGTGGCTGCTATACCTGTGGGGGGGGCCTGTGGCTGCTATACCTGTGGGGGGCCCTGTGGCTGCTATACCTGTGGGGGGCCCTGTGGCTGCTATACCTGTGGGGGACCCTGTGGCTGCTATACCTGTGGGGGGCCCTGTGGCTGCTATACCTGTGGGGGGCCCTGTGGCTGCTATACCTGTGGAGGGCGCTGTGGCTGCTATACCTGTGGAGGGCGCTGTGGCTGCTATACCTGTGGGGGGGCGCTGTGGCTGCTATACCTGTGGGGGGCGCTGTGGCTGCTATACCTGTGGATGGCCCTGTGGCTGCTATACCGGTGGGGGGGGGCCCTGTGGCTGCTATACCTGTGGAGGGCGCTGTGGCTGCTATACCTGTGGGGGGGGCCTGTGGCTGCTATACCTGTGGAGGGCGCTGTGGCTGCTATACCTGTGGGGGGCCCTGTGGCTGCTATATTCTAGTTGGGATCAGCAGTCATTAGGTTGGGGGCAGTTTAGAGCCAGTGACTGATATACTTTTGAGTTGGGAATATATTACCCCCAGGTGGCCGGACACCTGCACCGCACTGCACCATTGTTTTCTAGCATTCAGGAACTTTTACAAGGTTTTAAAGGTGTAACATGGCCCCTTTGTTCCAAAAACAGCGCCACCTCTGCCTTCAGGTTTGGTTCCGTTTTGCAAATTCCACCACCCCTGCTCCGCCCCGCCCCTTATTCCCTGCTCTGCCCCTTATTCCCTGCTCTGCCCCTTATTCCCTGCTCTGCCCCTTATTCCCTGCTCTGCTCCTTATTCCCTGCTCTGCCCCTTATTCCCTGCTCTGCCCCTTATTCCCTGCTCCGCCCCTTATTCCCTGCTCCGCCCCTTATTCCCTGCTCTGCTCCTTATTCCCTGCTCTGCCCCTTATTTCCTGCTCTGCCCCTTATTCCCTGCTCTGCTCCTTATTCCCTGCTCTGCCCCTTATTTCCTGCTCTGCCCCTTATTCCCTGCTCTGCCCCTTATTCCCTGCTCTGCCCCTTATTTCCTGCTCTGCCCCTTATTCCCTGCTCTGCCCCTTATTTCCTGCTCTGCCCCTTATTCCCTGCTCTGCCCCTTATTCCCTGCTCTGCCCCTTATTCCCTGCTCTGCCTCTTTTTCCCTGCTCTGCCCCTTATTCCCTGCTCCGCCCCTTATTCCCTGCTCTGCTCCTTATTTCCTGCTCTGCCCCTTATTCCCTGATCTGCCCCTTATTCCCTGCTCTGCTCCTTATTCCCTGCTCCGCCCCTTATTCCCTGCTCTGCTCCTTATTCCCTGCTCTGCCCCTTATTCCCTGCTCTGCCCCTTATTCCCTGCTCCGCCCCTTATTCCCTGCTCTGCTCCTTATTCCCTGCTCTGCCCCTTATTCCCTGCTCCGCCCCTTTTTTCCTGCTCTGCTTTTTATTCCCTGCTCTGCCCCTTATTCCCTGCTCTGCCCCTTATTCCCTGCTCTGCCCCTTATTCCCTGCTCTGCCCCTTATTCCCTGCTCTGCTCCTTATTCCCTGCTCTGCCCCTTATTCCCTGCTCTGCCCCTTATTCCCTGCTCTGCCCCTTATTCCCTGCTCTGCCCCTTATTCCCTGCTCCGCCCCTTATTCCCTGCTCTGCCCCTTATTTCCTGCTCTGCCCCTTATTTCCTGCTCTGCCCCTTATTTCCTGCTCTGCCCCTTATTTCCTGCTCTGCCCCTTATTCCCTGCTCTGCCCCTTATTTCCTGCTCTGCCCCTTATTCCCTGCTCCGCCCCTTATTCCCTGCTCTGCTCCTTATTCCCTGCTCTGCCTCTTTTTCCCTGCTCTGCCCCTTATTCCCTGCTCTGCCCCTTATTCCCTGCTCTGCCCCTTATTCCCTGCTCTGCCCCTTGTTCCCTGCTCTGCTCCTTATTCCCTGCTCTGCCTCTTTTTCCCTGCTCTGCCCCTTATTCCCTGCTCTGCTCCTTATTCCCTGCTCTGCCCCTTGTTCCCTGCTCTGCCCCTTATTCCCTGCTCTGCCCCTTATTCCCTGCTCTGCTCCTTATTCCCTGATCTGCCCCTTATTCCCTGCTCTGCTCCTTATTCCCTGCTCTGCCCCTTATTCCCTGCTCTGCCCCTTATTTCCTGCTCTGCCCCTTATTCCCTGCTCTGCCCCTTATTCCCTGCTCTGCCCCTTATTCCCTGCTCTGCTCCTTATTCCCTGCTCTGCCCCTTATTCCCTGCTCTGCCTCTTTTTCCCTGCTCCGCCCCTTATTCCCTGCTCCGCCCCTTATTCCCTGCTCTGCCCCTTATTCCCTGCTCTGCCCCTTATTCCCTGCTCTGCCCCTTATTCCCTGCTCTGCCCCTTATTCCCTGCTCTGCCTCTTTTTCCCTGCTCTGCCCCTTATTCCCTGCTCTGCCCCTTATTCCCTGCTCTGCCCCTTATTCCCTGCTCTGCCCCTTATTTCCTGCTCTGCCCCTTATTCCCTGCTCTGCCCCTTATTCCCTGCTCTGCTCCTTATTCCCTGCTCTGCCCCTTATTCCCTGCTCTGCCTCTTTTTCCCTGCTCTGCCCCTTATTCCCTGCTCCGCCCCTTATTCCCTGCTCCGCCCCTTATTCCCTGCTCTGCTCCTTATTCCCTGCTCTGCCCCTTATTCCCTGCTCTGCTCCTTATTCCCTGCTCTGCTCCTTATTCCCTGCTCTGCTCCTTATTCCCTGCTCCGCCCCTTATTCCCTGCTCCGCCCCTTATTCCCTGCTCTGCCCCTTATTCCCTGCTCTGCCCCTTATTCCCTGCTCTGCCCCTTATTCCCTGCTCTGCTCCTTATTCGCTGCTCCGCCCCTTATTCCCTGTGCCCCGCCCCTTATTCCCTGCTCTGCCCCTTATTCCCTGCTCTGCTCCTTATTCCCTGCTCTGCCCCTTATTCCCTCCCCTGCTCCTTATTCGCTGCTCCGCCCCTTATTCCCTGCTCCGCCCCTTATTCCCTGCTCCGCCCCTTATTCGCTGCTCCGCCCCTTATTCACTGCTCCGCCCCTTATTCGCTCCCCTGCTCCTTATTCCCTGTGCCCCGCCCCTTATTTCCTGCCGCACAGTCATACGGAAAGTGTAAACAAACTTCCCTCCATATGAAAGTCTATGGACTGCACAAGGGAGTGAAGTTCTGGGAGCGTAAGGCTGCAACCAAACCCATCAGAAACAGAATGTTACCCAACTTTACCAGACTCCTGTATGACATTTAATATATATCACAGAAAAACGGACATGAGGGAAAACTGTGACAGTCACTATACCATCAAAATAGAAAGAAAAAGGAAAACCACAGGATTATTGTTAGGTATAATTTTCTTGAAATTTTGGTGAAAATCCTCTCTTTATAATTATTATAATACTGCTCCAATATACAGGAATATAACTACTATAATACTCCTCCTATATACAGGAATATACTACTATAATACTGCTCCTATATACAGGAATATAACTACTATAATACTGCTCCTATATACAGGAATATACTACTATAATACTGCCCCCTATATACAGGAATATAACTACTATAATACTCCTCCTATATACAAGAATATAACTACTATAATACTGCTCCTATATACAGGAATATACTACTATAATACTGCTCCTATATACAGGAATATAACTACTATAATACTCCTCCTATATACAAGAATATAACTACTATAATACTGCTCCTATATACAGGAATATACTACTATAATACTGCTCCTATATACAGGAATATAACTACTATAATACTGCTCCTATATACAGGGATATACTACTATAATACTGCTCCTATATACAGGGATATACTACTATAATACTGCTCCTATATACAGGAATATAACTACTATAATACTGCTCCTATATACAGGGATATAACTACTATAATACCACCGCGCAGGTCCTCTGGTCCACACGGGTCCCTACGCTAACTCCACACCGTGTCGGTCAGCGACTGCCAACCCCGCAAAGCGTGCACGTGCAGGGAAGGGAGGCCATGGAACGGCCCTGCAACCCCAATGTCACAGGACCAGACCCAAAAAGCCCCACCAAAACCCAGCCAGCACCACCGGCGGGGAAGGCTGCCCCCAAACGACACAAGTATGGATATGGTATTACACTTACCATTGCTGCTCTCACAGAATGGGGAAGACATAGGGTCCAGACATGTGAGCACAGACATATCCTGCTAATTTTGGTCATGTGGGTCTTATAAAGGAGTGCTAGCCGTTCAGAGAGGGAGAATTGCAAAACACGAACTGGAGAGAATGGAACGGCTGCACATCCCATCTATGGCTGATACTAATGCCGCCAGGCCTATATTAAAAATCAACACCAGAGTGTCTGTATATGAATTGATCAAACCATATTGCCCCGTGTACCACCGCGCAGGTCCTCTGGTCCACACGGGTCCCTACGCTAACTCCACACCGTGTCGGTCAGCGACTGCCAACCCCGCAAAGCGTGCACGTGCAGGGAAGGGAGGCCATGGAACGGCCCTGCAACCCCAATGTCACAGGACCAGACCCAAAAAGCCCCACTAACTACTATAATACTGCTCCTATATACAGGAATATAACTACTATAATACTGCTCCTATATACAGGGATATAACTACTATAATACTGCTCCCTATATACAGGGATATAACTACTATAATACTGCTCCTATATACAGGAATATAACTACTATAATACTGCTCCTATATACAGGAATATACTACTATAATACTGCTCCTATATACAGGAATATACTACTATAATACTTCTCCTATATACAGGGATATAACTACTATAATACTGCTCCCTATGTACAGGAATATAACTACTATAATACTGCTCCTATATACAGGGATATACTACTATAATACTGCTCCTATATACAGGAATATAACTACTATAATACTGCCCCCTATATACAGGGATATACTACTATAATACTGCTCCTATATACAGGGATATAACTACTATAATAATGCTCCCTATATACAGGGATATAACTACTATAATACTGCCCACTATATACAGGGATATAACTACTATAATACTGCTCCTATATACAGGGATATAACTACTATAATACTGCTCCTATATACAGGAATATAACTACTATAATACTGCTCCTATATACAGGAATATACTACTATAATACTGCCCCCTATATACAGGGATATACTACTATAATACTGCTCCTATATACAGGAATATAACTACTATAATTCTGCTCCTATATACAGGAATATAACTACTATAATACTGCTCCTATATACAGGAATATACTACTATAATACTGCTCCTATATACAGGAATATAACTACTATAATACTGCTCCTATATACAGGAATATAACTACTATAATACTGCTCCTATATACAGGAATATACCTACTATAATACTGCTCCTATATACAGGGATATACTACTATAATACTGCTCCTATATACAGGAATATACTACTATAATACTGCTCCTATATACAGGAATATAACTACTATAATACTGCTCCCTATATACAGGGATATAACTACTATAATACTGCTCCTATATACAGGAATATAACTACTATAATACTGCTCCTATATACAGGAATATACCTACTATAATACTGCTCCTATATACAGGAATATAACTACTATAATACTGCTCCATATATACTATGATATAAGTACTATAATACTGCTCCTATATACAGGAATATACTACTATAATACTGCCCCCTATATACAGGAATATAACTACTATAATACTGCTCCTATACAGGGATATAACTACTATAATACTGCTCCTATATACAGGAATATAACTACTATAATACTGCTCCTATATACAGGGATATACTACTATAATACTGCTCCTATATACAGGAATATAACTACTATAATTCTGCTCCTATATACAGGAATATAACTACTATAATACTGCTCCTATATACAGGAATATACTACTATAATACTGCTCCTATATACAGGGATATAACTACTATAATACTGCTCCTATATACAGGAATATAACTACTATAATACTGCTCCTATATACAGGAATATACCTACTATAATACTGCTCCTATATACAGGAATATAACTACTATAATACTGCTCCATATATACTGTGATATAACTGTTATATCACTGCAGCTGGCAGGTCTCCCTGTGCTGTGGATGACTCTGGTCTCTTGTATGTTGCAGGGATGGAGCACTTGGAGAACGGTCCCAGCGTCTCTGTGGACTATAACACCTCTGATCCGCTGATCCGCTGGGATTCTTATGACAATTTCAACGCCCATCGGGAGGACAGTGTGGAAGGTCGGTGCTTCAGTCTGGATGTGGAATATTCCTGTATTCATGTTCATTGTTGATAATCCTAATGGGCGGAGCCTCCTGGAGGACAGCTATATACCTGCATATTGTGGCCCCTCCCATTATTGTGGCCCCTCCCCTCTGTCTTTTTGCTCTGCTTTTCTGATCATCTCAGTGAATGTACACCCAGCAGGCAGTCATAGGAAGCAGAGCTGTATGCTAATAGAGCAGAACTGTAGTGTAAAGCATAGAGGAAACAGCAAACCCTTTACAATAGGCTTCCCACAGCTGAGGGTCCGGGTCACAGAGTCCTCTATGCAGTATATATCAGGATGTGCGGAACCTACAGAGCATTGCGTACCTACAGAGCATTGCGTACCTACAGAGCATTGCGTACCTACAGAGCATTGTGTAGATCACCCACTGTGCTACAACTACAAGGCTCTGTTCACACGGCCCAAAACTGGTGGAATTACCGCCGGCCTCCCGTCATACTGGCAGTCTATGGGAGGCTCGCGCACCACCTCTTTCCGCACTGAAGAATCGACATGTCCATTCTTCAGTATGGAGAAACGCGGAGAGAGGAGGCGCGCGAGCCTCCCATAGACTGCCAGTATGACGGGAGGCCGGCGGTAATTCCACCAGTTTTGGTCCGTGTGAATGTAGCCCAACTCTCAGCATTCCCTGACGGCCTTCACCTGCTGAGGTGTGATAGGAGCTGTAGTGCACCTTGCTGGTAATAGTGGTTGGTTGGTGCTGGTAATACTGGTTGGTTGGTGCTGGTATTAGTGGTTGGTGCTGGTATTAGTGGTTGGTGCTGATACCGTGCTGGGAGCTGTAGTGCACCTTGCTGGTATTAGTGGTTGGTTGGTGCTGGTATTAGTGGTTGGTGCTGATACCTTGCTGGGAGCTGTAGTGCACCTTGCTGGTAATAGTGGTTGGTTGGTGCTGGTAATAGTGGTTGGTTGGTGCTGGTATTAGTGGTTGGTTGGTGCTGGTATTAGTGGTTGGTTGGTGCTGGTATTAGTGGTTGGTTGGTGCTGGTAATAATGGTTGGTGCTGGTATTAGTGGTTGGTGCTGGTATTAGTGGTTGGTTGGTGCTGGTATTAGTGGTTGGTGCTGGTATTAGTAGTTGGTTGGTGCTGGTAATAATGGTTGGTGCTTGTATTAGTAGTTGGTTGGTGCTGGTATTAGTGGTTGGTTGGTGCTGGTATTAGTGGTTGGTTGGTGCTGGTATTAGTGGTTGGTTGGTGCTGGTAATAGAGGTTGGTTGTTGCTGGTATTAGTGGTTGGTGCTGCTATTAGTGGTTGGTTGGTGCTGGTATTAGTGGTTGGTGCTGATACCGTGCTGGGAGCTGTAGTGCACCTTGCTGGTATTAGTGGTTGGTTGGTGCTGGTATTAGTGGTTGGTGCTGATACCTTGCTGGGAGCTGTAGTGCACCTTGCTGGTATTTGTGGTTGGTTGGTGCTGGTAATAGTGGTTGGTTGGTGCTGGTATTAGTGGTTGGTTGGTGCTGGTAATAGTGGTTGGTTGGTGCTGGTATTAGTGGTTGGTTGGTGCTGGTATTAGTGGTTGGCTGGTGCTGGTAATAATGGTTGGTGCTGGTATTAGTGGTTGGTGCTGGTATTAGTGGTTGGTGCTGGTATTAGTGGTTGGTTGGTGCTGGTAATAATGGTTGGTGCTGGTATTAGTAGTTGGTTGGTGCTGGTATTAGTGGTTGGTTGGTGCTGGTATTAGTGGTTGGTTGGTGCTGGTATTAGTGGTTGGTTGGTGCTGGTAATAATGGTTGGTGCTGGTATTAGTAGTTGGTTGGTGCTGGTATTAGTGGTTGGTTGGTGCTGGTATTAGTGGTTGGTTGGTGCTGGTATTAGTGGTTGGTTGGTGCTGGTAATAATGGTTGGTGCTGGTATTAGTGGTTGTTGCTGGTATTAGTGGTTGGTTGGTGCTGGTATTAGTGGTTGGTTGGTGCTGGTAATAATGGTTGGTGCTGGTATAAGTGGTTGGTGCTGGTATTAGTGGTTGGTTGGTGCTGGTATTAGTGGTTTGTGCTGGTATTAGTTGTTGGTTGGTGCTGGTATTAGTGGTTGGTGCTGGTATTAGTGGTTTGTGCTGGTATTAGTGGTTGGTGCTGGTATTAGTAGTTTGTGCTGGTATTAGTGGTTGGTGCTGGTATTAGTGGTTGGTTTGTGCTGGTAATAGTGGTTGGTTGGTGCTGGTAATAGTGGTTGGTTGGTGCTGGTATTAGTGGTTGGTTGGTGCTGGTAATAGTGGTTAGTTGGTGCTGGTAATCATGGTTGGTTGGTGCTGGTATTAGTGGTTGGTGCTGGTATTAGTGGTTGGTTGGTGCTGGTAATCGTGGTTGGTTGGTGCTGGTATTAGTGGTTGGTTGGTGCTGGTATTAGTGGTTGGTTGGTGCTGGTATTAGTGGTTGGTTGGTGCTGGTATTAGTGGTTGGTTGGTGCTGGTATTAGTGGTTGGTTGGTGATGGTAATCGTGGTTGGTTGGTGCTGGTATTAGTGGTTGGTTGGTGCTGGTAATCGTGGTTGGTGCTGTTATTAGTGGTTGGTTGGTGCTGGTATTAGTGGTTGGTTGGTGCTGGTAATCGTGGTTGGTTGGTGCTGGTATTAGTGGTTGGTTGGTGCTGGTAATCGTGGTTGGTTGGTGCTGTTATTAGTGGTTGGTTGGTGCTGGTATTAGTGGTTGGTTGGTGCTGGTATTAGTGGTTGGTTGGTGCTGGTAATCGTGGTTGGTTGGTGCTGGTATTAGTGGTTGGTTGGTGCTGGTAATCGTGGTTGGTTGGTGCTGGTATTAGTGGTTGGTTGGTGCTGGTAATCGTGGTTGGTTGGTGCTGTTATTAGTGGTTGGTTGGTGCTGGTATTAGTGGTTGGTTGGTGCTGTTATTAGTGGTTGGTTGGTGCTGGTAATCGTGGTTGGTTGGTGCTGGTATTAGTGGTTGGTTGGTGCTGACATCTGACTGCACTGATGAAGATGATGGTATAAGGTGCTGACTCACAGATTGGGGTAACCGGGCGTCCTGCCCACCTGACCCCTCCAGCATTTGTTTACACTTTTCCTGCCAGTCACAGATAGTGGTGCTGGTAATAATGGTTGGTGCTGTCATGTGGCAGGCAGGTGGCAGCCTGTGATTTATGGCTGTCAGGAGGCAGCAGCAGCAGAGTAAGCTGACACCTTCATGTGAGTGTTTGCTCTCACACTCTGTGTGTGTGTGTATATATGTATATATATATATATATATATATATATATATATATATATCAGCCCCCTCACTGTAGTGCCGAGTGAGCGGGCTGAACCCTGCACGGCACAAGAGAGGGATGAAGGACCTTATGGTCACATGACCCAAAGGTCCTCAATACTTCTATTTGAAGATCAGCCCGGACTACAGGAGGAGAGAAGCCTGGGAGCTGTAAGTGCTGTGTATGTGTGTCAGTGTGTGTATATATATAGGTATCTGTGGGTATATGTATATGTCACTATGTGTATGTATCTGTGGCTATATGTGTGTGTATGTCAGCAATGTCTGTAGCACTGGTGTATATGTGTGTGTTTGTGTATGTCAGTAACACTGGTGTTTATGTGTGTGTGTATGTAAGTAATGTCTGTAACTGGTGTATATGTGTGTGTGTGTGTATGTCAGTAACACTGGTGTTTATATGTGCGTATGTCAGCAATGTCTGTAACACTGGTGTATTTGTGTGTGTGTATGTAAGTAATGTCTGTAACACTGGTGTATATGTGTGTGTTTGTGTATGTCAGTAACACTGGTGTATATGTGTGCGTATGTCAGCAATGTCTGTAACACTGGTGTATATGTGTGTATATGTAAGTAATGTCTGTAACACTGGTGTATATGTGTGTGTTTGTGTATGTCAGTAACACTGGTGTATATGTGTGCGTATGTCAGCAATGTCTGTAACACTGGTGTATATGTGTGTATGTAAGTAATGTCTGTAACACTGGTGTATATGTGTGTGTGTATGTAAGTAATGTCTGTAACACTGGTGTATATGTGTGTGTGTATGTAAGTAATGTCTGTAACACTGGTGTATATGTGTGTGTGTATGTAAGTAATGTCTGTAACACTGGTGTATATGTGTGTGTGTATGTAAGTAATGTCTGTAACACTGGTGTATATGTGTGTGTTTGTGTATGTCAGTAACACTGGTGTTTATGTGTGTGTGTGTATGTCAGCAATGTCTGTAACACTGGTGTATATGTGTGTGTGTATGTAAGTAATGTCTGTAACACTGGTGCATATATGTGTGTGTGTGTATGTAAGTAATGTCTGTAACACTGGTGTATATGTGTGTGTGTTTGTGTATGTCAGTAACACTGGTGTATATGTGTGTGTGTATGTAAGTAATGTCTGTAACACTGGTGTTTATGTGTGTGTGTATGTCAGCAATGTCTGTAACACTGGTGTATATGTGTGTGTGTATGTAAGTAATGTCTGTAACACTGGTGTATATGTGTGTGTGTATGTCAGCAATGTCTGTAACACTGGTGTATATGTGTGTGTATGTAAGTAATGTCTGTAACACTGGTGTATATGTGTGTGTGTATGTATCTGTGGCTATATATATATATATATATATATATATATGTCTGTAACACTGGTGTATATGTGTGTTTG